>NW_027476810.1:0-135732 GCF_051020955.1 Megalopta genalis
GTTCAGGTACTTGCGATATAAGTGATGTAGCTTCAAATGCAGGAGAAACAAACGAGTTTGCTTCAAATCAGAGCGAAACAAATGGTGTAGATTCAGATACTTGTCATAAACATGATTTAGCTTCAACTGCATGCGAAACAAACGAGTTAGCTTCAAATCCATGAGAAACACATGATTTGGGCTTCAAATCAATGCGATGTAGAAGGTTTAGCATCAAATCCATGCAAAACACATGATTTAGCTTCAAATCAATGCGATGTAGAAGGTTTAGCTTCAAATTCATGCGCAACAAATGATTTAGCTTCAGATACTTGCGATATAAGTGATATAGCATCAAATGCAGGCGAAACGAACGAGTTAGCTTCAAATCCATGCGAAACACATGATTTAGCTGCAAATCAATGCGATGCGGAAGGTTTAGCTTCAAATCAATGCGACGCAAATGACTTAGCATCAGATACATGCGATATATGTGATATAGCTTCAAATGCAGGAGAAACAAAGGAGTTAGGTTCAAATCCATGCAAAACACATGATTAAGCTACAAATCGATGCGAAGTAGAAGGCTTGGCTTCAAATCCATGCGAAACACATGGAATTAGCTTCAAATCAATGGGAAGTAGAAGCCTTAGCTTCAAATACATGCGGAACAAATGATTTAGATTCAAACGCTTGGGTTATAAGTGATATAGCTTCATTTGCAGACGCAACAAACGAGCTAGCTTCAACTCCATGCAAATCAGATGATTTATATTAAAAATCATGCGAAACACATCGATTAGCTTCAAATTCGTGCGAAACAAATGAATTAGCCTCAAATCCATGCGAAATACATGTTTTAGCCTTAAATCAATGCGATGTGGCAGGTTTAGCTTCAAATCCAAGCGACAAACATGATTTAGCATCATATACTTGCGATATAAGTGATACAGCTTCAAATGCAGGAGAAACAAAGGAGCTAGCTTCAAATCCATGCGAAACACATGATTAGGCTTCAGATGAATGCGATGTAGAAGGTTTAGCTTCAAGTCCATGCGAACAAATCAATTAGTTTCAAACACATGGGATATAAGTGATATAGCTTCAAATGCAGATGATTCAAACGAGTTAGCTTCAAAACCATGCGGAACACATGATTTAGCTGCAAATCAATGCAATGTAGAAGGTATAGCTTCAAATCGAAGCGAAACAAATGATTTAGCATCAGATACTTGCGATATAACTGAAATAGCTTCAAATGCAGGGGAAACAGACTAGTTAGCATCATATCAATGCAAAACACATGATTTAGCAGCAAATCAATGTGATCTAGAAGGTTTTAGCTTCAAATCCATGCGAACTAATGATTTAGCTTGAGATACTTGCGATATAAGTGACATAGCTTCAAAAACAGACGAAACAAACGAGTTAGATTCAAATCCATGCGAAACACCCGATTTAGCAGCAAATCAATGCGAGGTAGAAGGCTTAGCTGCGAATCCATGCGACACAAATGATTTAGCTTTAGATACTTGCGATATATGTGATATAGCTTCAATTGTAGGGGAAACAAACGAGTTAGCTTCATTTCCATGCGAAACACATGATTGAGCTTCAAACACTTGGGATAAATGTGATATAGCTTCAAATCCATGCGAAGCAAATGATTGAGCTTCAAACACTTGGGATAAATGTGATATAGCTTCAAATGGAGACGAAACAATCGAGTTAGCTTCAAATCCATGCGAAGCACATGATTTAGCATTAAATCAATGCGATCTAGAAGGTTTAGCTTGAAATCCATGCGAAACAAATGATTTATCTCCAAACACTTGGTATATAAGTGATATATCTTCAAATGCCGACGAAACAAACGAGTTAGCTTCCAATCCAAGCGAATCATATGATTTAGCTTCAAATCAATGCGATGTAGAAAGTTTAGCTTCAAATCCATGCGAAGCAAATGATTGAGTTCAAAACACGTGGGATATATGTGATATAGCTTCAAATGCAGACGAAACAAACGAGTTAGATTCAAATCCATGCGAAACACATAATTTAGCTGCAAATCAATGCTATGTAGAAGATTTAGCTTCAACTCCATGAGACACAAATGATTTAGATTCAGATACTTGCAATATAAGTGACAGAGCTTCAAATGCAGACGAAACAAACGAGTTAGCTTCAAATCCATGCGAAACACATGATTTAGCAGCAAATCAATACGATGTAGAAGGTTTAGCTTCAAATCCATGCGAAACCAATGATTCTCCTTCAGATACTTTCGATATAAGTGGCATAGCTTCAAATGCAGACGAAACGAACGAGTTGGCTTCAAATTCATGCGAAACACATGATTTAGCTTCAAATCAATGCGATGTAGAAGGTTAGCTTCAAATCGAAGCGAAACACATGATTTAGATTCAAATTTATGGCGGTGTAGAAGATTTAGCTTCAAATCCATGCGAAAACAATGATTTTGCTTCAGATACTTGCGATATAAGTGGCATAGCTTCAAATGCAGACGAAACAAACGAGTTAGCTGCAATTCCAAGCGAAACACATGATTTAGCAGCAAATCAATCCGATGTAGAAGGTTTAACTTCTAATCCATGCGAAACCAATGATTTAGCTTCAGATACTTGCGATATATGTGATATAGCTTCAAATGCAGACGAATCGAACGAGTTAGCTTCAAATCCATGCGATGTAGAAGGTTTAGCTTCAAATCCACGCGAACCACATGATTTAGCTTCAAATCAATACGATGTAGAAGGTTATATGCCAAACACCTTGGCATATAAGTGATATAGCTTCAAATGCAGACGAATCAAACGAGTTAGGTTCAAAATCCCATGCGACCCAAATGTTTTAGCTTCAAATACTTGCAATATAAATGATATAGATTCAAATGCAGGCGAAACCAACGAGTTAGCTTCAAATCCATGCGAAACACATGATTTAGCTGCAACTCAATGCGATGTAGAAGGTTTTGCTTCAAAACCATGCGAAACAAATGGTTTAGTTCAGATACTTGCGATATAAGTGATATAGCTTCAAATGCAGGCGAAACAAACGTGTTAGCTTCAAATCCATGCAAAACACATGATTAAGTTTCAAATGCATTCGACGGACAAGATTTAGGTTCAAATTCATGCGAAACACACGGCTTAGATTCAAATTCATGCGAAACACATGGTTTAGCTTCAAATCCATGCGAAACAAATGATTTAGCATCAGATACTTGTGATATAAGTGGTGTAGCTTCAAATGCAGGCGAAACAAACAAGTTAGCTTCATATCCATGCGAAACAAATGATTTAGCTTCAGATACTAGCGACATAAGTGATATAGCTTCAAATGCAGGCGACACTAACGAGTTAGCTTCAAATCCATGCGGAACACATGATTTAGCTGCAAATCAATGCAATGTAGAAGTTATAGCATCAAATCCAAGCGAAACAAATGTGTTAGCATCAGATACTTGCGATATAATTGATATAGTTTCAAATGCAGGGGAAACAAACGAGTTAGCATCAAATCCATGCAAAACACATGATTAAGCTTCAAATCAATGCTATGAGGAAGGGTTTAGCTTCAAATTCATGCGACACAAATGATTTATCTTTAGATACTTGCGATATAAGTGATATAGCTTCAAATGAGGACGAAACAAACGAGTTAGCTTCAAATCCAAGCGAAGCACATGATTTAGCTGCAAATTAATGCGATGTAGAAGGTTTAGTCTCAAATCCATGCGAAACAAATGATTTAGCATCAGATACTGCGATATAACACATATAGCTTCAAATGCGGAAGGCACAAACGAGTTAGCTTCTTATCCAAGCGAAACACATGATATAGCTTCAAATCAATGCGATTTAGAAGGTTTAGCTTCAAATCCATGCGGAACAAATGATTTAGCTTCACACACTTCGGATATATGTGATATAGCTTCAACTGCATGCGAAACAAACGAGTTAGCTTCAAATCCATGAGAAACACATGATTTGGGCTTCAAATCAATGCGATGTAGAAGGTTTAGCATCAAATCCATGCAAAACACATGATTTAGCTTCAAATCAATGCGATGTAGAAGGTTTAGCTTCAAATTCATGCGCAACAAATGATTTAGCTTCAGATACTTGCGATATAAGTGATATAGCATCAAATGCAGGCGAAACGAACGAGTTAGCTTCAAATCCATGCGAAACACATGATTTAGCTGCAAATCAATGCGATGTAGAAGGTTTAGACTCAAATCCATGCGAAACAAATGATTTAGCATCAGATTCTTGCGATATAACACATATAGCTTCAAATGCGGAAGGCACAAACGAGTTAGCTTCTTATCCAAGCGAAACACATGATATAGCTTCAAATCAATGCGATTTAGAAGGTTTAGCTTCAAATCCATGCGAAACCAATGATTCTCCTTCAGATACTTTCGATATAAGTGGCATAGCTTCAAATGCAGACGAAACGAACGAGTTGGCTTCAAATTCATGCGAAACACATGATTTAGCTTCAAATCAATGCGATGTAGAAGGTTTAGCTTCAAATCCACGCGAACCACATGATTTAGCTTCAATCAATACGATGTAGAAGGTTATATGCCAAACACTTGGCATATAAGTGATATAGCTCCAAATGCAGACGAATCAAACGAGTTAGGTTCAAAATCCATGCGACCCAAATGTTTTAGCTTCAAATACTTGCAATATAAATGATATAGATTCAAATGCAGGCGAAACCAACGAGTTAGCTTCAAATCCATGCGAAACACATGATTTAGCTGCAACTCAATGCGATGTAGAAGGTTTTGCTTCAAAACCATGCGAAACAAATGGTTTAGCATCAGGTACTTGCGATGTAGTAGGATTAGCTTCAAATCCATGCTAAACATATGATTTAGCTTCAGATACTTGCGATATAAGTGATATAGATTGAAATGCAGGAGAAACAAACGAGTTAGCTTCATGTCCAAGCCAAACACATGATTTAGCTGCAAATCAATGCGATGTAGAAGGTTTAGCTTCAAATCCATGCGAAACAAATGATTTAGGTTCAGATACTTGCGATATAAGTGATATAGCTTCAAATGCAGGCGAAACAAACGTGTTAGCTTCAAATCCATGCAAAACACATGATTAAGTTTCAAATGCATTCGACGGACAAGATTTAGGTTCAAATTCATGCGAAACACACGGCTTAGATTCAAATTCATGCGAAACACATGGTTTAGCTTCAAATCCATGCGAAACAAATGATTTAGCATCAGATACTTGTGATATAAGTGGTGTAGCTTCAAATGCAGGCGAAACAAACAAGTTAGCTTCATATCCATGCGAAACAAATGATTTAGCTTCAGATACTAGCGACATAAGTGATATAGCTTCAAATGCAGGCGACACTAACGAGTTAGCTTCAAATCCATGCGGAACACATGATTTAGCTGCAAATCAATGCAATGTAGAAGTTATAGCATCAAATCCAAGCGAAACAAATGTGTTAGCATCAGATACTTGCGATATAATTGATATAGTTTCAAATGCAGGGGAAACAAACGAGTTAGCATCAAATCCATGCAAAACACATGATTAAGCTTCAAATCAATGCTATGAGGAAGGTTTAGCTTCAAATTCATGCGACACAAATGATTTATCTTTAGATACTTGCGATATAAGTGATATAGCTTCAAATGAGGACGAAACAAACGAGTTAGCTTCAAATCCAAGCGAAGCACATGATTTAGCTTCAAATCAATGCGATGTAGAAGGTTTAGCTACAAATCCATGCGAAACACATGATTTAGCTGCAAATTAATCCGATGTAGAAGGTTTAGTCTCAAATCCATGCGAAACAAATGATTTAGCATCAGATACTTGCGATATAACACATATAGCTTCAAATGCGGAAGGCACAAACGAGTTAGCTTCTTATCCAAGCGAAACACATGATATAGCTTCAAATCAATGCGATTTAGAAGGTTTAGCTTCAAATCCATGCGGAACAAATGATTTAGCTTCACACACTTCGGATATATGTGATATAGCTTCAACTGCATGCGAAACAAACGAGTTAGCTTCAAATCCATGAGAAACACATGATTTGGGCTTCAAATCAATGCGATGTAGAAGGTTTAGCATCAAATCCATGCAAAACACATGATTTAGCTTCAAATCAATGCGATGTAGAAGGTTTAGCTTCAAATTCATGCGCAACAAATGATTTAGCTTCAGATACTTGCGATATAAGTGATATAGCATCAAATGCAGGCGAAACGAACGAGTTAGCTTCAAATCCATGCGAAACACATGATTTAGCTGCAAAATCAATGCGATGTAGAAGGTTTAGGACTCAAATCCATGCGAAACAAATGATTTAGCATCAGATTCTTGCGATATAACACATATAGCTTCAAATGCGGAAGGCACAAACGAGTTAGGCCTTCTTATCCAAGCGAAACACATGATATAGCTTCAAATCAATGCGATTTAGAAGGTTTAGCTTCAAATCCATGCGGAACAAATGATTTAGCTTCACACACTTCGGATATATGTGATATAGCTTCAACTGCATACGAAACAAACGAGTTAGCTTCAAATCCATGAGAAACACATGATTTATCTTCAAATCAATGCGATGTAGAAGGTTTAGCTTCAAATCCATGCGAAACATATGATTTAGAATCAGATACTTGCGATATAACTGATATAACTTCAAATGCAGGCGAAACAAACGAGTTATCATCAAATCCATGCGAAACCAATGATTTAGCTTCAGATATTTGCGATATAAGTGATATAGCTTCAAATGCAGGGAAATAAACGAGTTAGCCTGAAAACCTTGCAAAACACATGATTAAGCCTCAAATCAATGCTGTGTGGAAGGTCTAGATTCAAGTCCACGCGAAACAAATGATGTAGCTTCAAACACTTGGGATATAAGTGATATAGATTCAATTGCAGACGAAACAAACGAGTTCGCTTCAAATCCATGCGAAACACATGAATTAGCTTCAAATCAATGGGAAGTAGAAGCCTTAGCTTCAAATACATGCGGAACAAATGATTTAGATTCAAACGCTTGGGTTATAAGTGATATAGCTTCATTTGCAGACGCAACAACCGAGCTAGCTTCAACTCCATGCAAATCAGATGATTTATATTAAAAATCATGCGAAACACATGGATTAGCTTCAAATTCGTGCGAAACAAATGATTTAGCCTCAAATCCATGCGAAATACATGTTTTAGCCTTAAATCAATGCGATGTGGCAGGTTTAGCTTCAAATCCAAGCGACAAACATGATTTAGCATCATATACTTGCGATATAAGTGATACAGCTTCAAATGCAGGGGAAACAAAGGAGCTAGCTTCAAATCCAGGCGAAACACATGATTTAGCTGCAAATCAATGCGATGTAGAAGGTTTAGCTTCAAATCCAAGCGAAACACATGATTTCGCTTCAAATCATTGCGATGTAAAAGGTATTGGGGTTCAAATCCATGCGAAACAAACGAATTAGCTTCAAACACTTGGGATATAAGTGATATAGCTTCTAATGCAGACGAAACAAACTAGTTAGCTTCAAAATCCGTGCGATACACATGATTTAGCTTCAAATCAATGCGTTGTAGAACGTTTAGCTTCAAATCCATGCGACACAAGTGATTTAGCTTCAAATAATTGCGATATAAGTGATATAGCTTCAAATGCAGACGAAACAAACGAGTTAGCTTCAAACCCAAGCGAAACACATGATTTAGCTTCAAATCAATGCGATGTAGAAGGTTTAGCTACAAATCCAAGCGAAACACATGATTTAGCTTCAAATCAATGCGATGTAGAAGGTTTTGCTTCAAATCCAAGCGAAACGAATGATTTAGCTTCAAACACTTGGGATTTAAGTGATATAGCTTCAAATACAGACGAATCAAACGAGTTAGCTTCAAAATCCATGTGATACATATCATTTAGCGACAAATCGGTACGAATTAGAAGGCTTAGCTTCAAATCCATGCTAAACAAATGATTTAGGTTCAGATACTTCTGATATATATGATTTAGCATCTACTGCATGCGAAACAAACGAGTTAGCTTCAAATCAATGCGATGTAGAAGGTTTTGCTTCAAATCCAAGCGAAACACATGATTTAGCTTGAAATGCATGCGAAAGACAACTTTTAAGTTCAAATTCAAGCGAAACACATGTCTTAGATTCAAATTAAGGGAAACAAATCGTTTAGATTCAGATTCTTGTGACATATATTATTTAGCATCAACTGCATGCGAAACAAACGAGTTAGTTTCAAATACATGCAAAACACAAGATTAAGCTTCAAATGCATGCGACGGACAAGATAGAGATTCAAATTCATGCGAAACACATGATTTAGCCTCAAATCAATACGATGTAGAAGGTTTAGCTTCAAATCCATGCGCAACACATGAATTAGGTGCAAATTAATGCGATGTAGAAGATTTAGCTTCAAATCCATGCGATACACAAGATTTATCTGCAAATCAATGCGATGTAGAAGGTTTAGCTTCAAATTAATGCGATGTAGAAGGTTTAGCTTCAAATCCATGCGCAACACATGAATTAGCTGCAAATTAATGCGATGTAGAATGTTTAGCTTCAAATCCATGCGAAACAAATGATATAGCTTCAGGTACATGCGTTATAAGTGATATAGCATCAAATGCAGGCGAAACAAACGTGTTAGCTTCAAATCCATGCAAAACACATGATTAAGATTCAAATGCATGCAACGGACAAGATTTAGGTTCAAATTCATGCGAAACACATGGTTTAGCTTCAAATCCAAGCGAAACACATGATTTAGCTTCAAATCAATGCGATGTAGAAGGTTTTGCTTCAAATCCAAGCGAAACAAATGATTTAGCTTCAAACACTTAGGATATAAGTGATATAGCATCAAATGCAGGCGAAACGAACGAGTTAGCTTCAAATCCAAGCGAAACACATGATCTAGATTGAAATCAATGCGATGTAGAAGGTTTAGCTTCAAATCCATGCGAAAAAAAATGATTTTGCTTCAGATACTTGCGATATAAGTGGCATAGCTTCAAATGCAGACGAAACAAACGAGTTAGCTGCAAATCCAAGCGAAACACATGATTGAGCTTCAAATGCATGCGACGGACAAGATTTAGGTTCAAATTCATGCGAAACACATGGCTTAGATTCAAATTCATGCGAAACAAATGGTTTAGCTTCAGATACTTGTTATATATATGATTTAGCATCAACTGCATGCGAAACAAACGAGTCAGCTTCAAAACCAAGCGAAACACATGATTTAGATTGAAATCAATGCGATGTAGAAGGTTTAGCTTCAAATCCAAGCGAAACACATGATTTCGCCTCAAATCATTGCGATGTAGAAGGTTTAGCTTCAAATCCATGCGAAACAAACGAATTAGTTTCAAACACTTGGGATATAAGTGATATAGCAACAAATTCAGGCGAAACTAACGAGTTAGATTCAAATCCGTGCGAAACACATGATCTAGATTCAAATCAATGCGATGTAGAAGGTTTAGCTTCAAATCCATGCGACACAAGTGATTTAGCTTCAAATAATTGCGATATAAGTGATATAGCTTCAACTGCATGCGAAACAAACGAGTTAGCTTCCAATCCAAGGGAATCATATGATTTAGCTTCAAATCCATGCGAAACACATGATTTAGCTGCAAATCAATGCGATGTAGAAAGTTAAGCATCAAATCCTTGCGACACAAATGATTTAGCTTCAGATACTTGCGATACAAGTGATATAGCTTCAAATGCAGACGGAAAAAACCAGTTAGCTTCAATTCCATGCGAATCACATGATCTAGCAGCAAATCAATGCGATGTAGAATGTTTAACTTCAAATCAATTCGAAGTAGAAGGATTAGCTTCAAATCCATGTGAAACAAAGAGAGGGTTTAGCAACAAATGCTTATCATATATGTTAGTTAGATTCAACTCCATGCGAAACAAATGATTTACTTACAAACGCTTGGGATATAAGTGATATAGCTTCAAATACATGCGAAAAACATGATTTAGCTTCAAACGCTTGGAATATAAGTGATATAGCTTCAAATGCAGATGAAACAAACGAGTTTGCTTCAAATCCATGCAAAACACATGATTTAGCTGCAAATCAATGCGATGTAGAAGGTTTAGCTTCAAAATCAACGCGAAACAAATGATTTAGCTTTAAAAAGTTGGTATATAAGTGATATAGTTTCAAATGCAGACGAAGCAAACGAGTTAACTTCCAATCCAAGCGAATCACATGATTTAGCTTCATATCAATGCGATATAGAAAGTTTAGCTTCAAATCCATGCGAAACAAATGATTTATCTTCAAACACTTGGTATATAAGTGATATATCTTCAAATGCAGACGAAACAAACGAGTTAGCTTCCAATCCAAGCGAATCATATGATTTAGCTTCAAATCAATGCGATGTAGAAAGTTTAGCTTCAAATCCATGCGAAGAAAATGATTTAGCTTCAGATACTTGCAATATAAGTGACAGAACTTCAAATGCAGACGAAACAAACGAGTTAGCTTCAAATCCATGCGAAACACATGATTTAGCTGCAAATCAATGCGATGTAGAAAGCTTAGCTTCAAATCCATGCGAAGCAAACGATTTAGCAGCAGATACTTGCGATATGACTGATGTGGCTTCAAATGCAGGGGAAACAAAGGAGTTAGCATCAAATCCATGCAAAACACATGATTTAGCTTCAAATCAATGCGATGTAGAAGGTTAGCTTCAAATCCAAGCGAAACACATGATTTAGATTCAAATTTATGCGGTGTAGAAGATTTAGCTTCAAATCCATGCGAAAACAATGATTTTGCTTCAGATACTTGCGATATAAGTGGCATAGCTTCAAATGCAGACGAAACAAACGAGTTAGCTGCAATTCCAAGCGAAACACATGATTTAGCAGCAAATCAATCCGATGTAGAAGGTTTAACTTCTAATCCATGCGAAACCAATGATTTAGCTTCAGATACTTGCGATATATGTGCTATAGCTTCAAATGCAGACGAATCAGACGAGTTAGCTTCAAATCCATGCGATGTAGAAGGTTTAGCTTCAAATCCACGCGAACCACATGATTTAGCTTCAAATCAATACGATGTAGAAGGTTATATGCCAAACACTTGGCATATAAGTGATATAGCTTCAAATGCAGACGAATCAAACGAGTTAGGTTCAAAATCCATGCGACCCAAATGTTTTAGCTTCAAATACTTGCAATATAAATGATATAGATTCAAATGCAGGCGAAACCAACGAGTTAGCTTCAAATCCATGCGAAACACATGATTTAGCTGCAACTCAATGCGATGTAGAAGGTTTTGCTTCAAAACCATGCGAAACAAATGATTTAGCATCAGGTACTTGCGATGTAGTAGGATTAGCTTCGAATCCATGCTAAACATATGATTTAGCTTCAGATACTTGCGATATAAGTGATATAGATTGAAATGCAGGAGAAACAAACGAGTTAGCTTCATGTCCAAGCCAAACACATGATTTAGCTGCAAATCAATGCGATGTAGAAGGTTTAGCTTCAAATCCATGCGGCACAAGTGATTTAGCTTCAAATAATTGCGATATAAGTGATATAGCTTCAAATGCAGACGAAACAAACGAGTTAGCTTCAAATCCAAGCGAAACACATGATTTAGCTTCAAATCCATGCGCAACACATGAATTAGCTGCAAATTAATGCGATGTAGAATGTTTAGCTTCAAATCCATGCGAAACAAATGATATAGCTTCAGGTACATGCGTTATAAGTGATATAGCATCAAATGCAGGCGAAACAAACGTGTTAGCTTCAAATCCATGCAAAACACATGATTAAGATTCAAATGCATGCAACGGACAAGATTTAGGTTCAAATTCATGCGAAACACATGGTTTAGCTTCAAATCCAAGCGAAACACATGATTTAGCTTCAAATCAATGCGATGTAGAAGGTTTTGCTTCAAATCCAAGCGAAACAAATGATTTAGCTTCAAACACTTAGGATATAAGTGATATAGCATCAAATGCAGGCGAAACGAAGGAGTTAGCTTCAAATCCAAGCGAAACACATGATCTAGATTCAAATCAATGCGATGTAGAAGGTTTAGCTTCAAATCCATGCGAAAACAATGATTTTGCTTCAGATACTTGCGATATAAGTGGCATAGCTTCAAATGCAGACGAAACAAACGAGTTAGCTGCAAATCCAAGCGAAACACATGATTGAGCTTCAAATGCATGCGACGGACAAGATTTAGGTTCAAATTCATGCGAAACACATGGCTTAGATTCAAATTCATGCGAAACAAATGGTTTAGCTTCAGATACTTGTTATATATATGATTTAGCATCAACTGCATGCGAAACAAACGAGTCAGCTTCAAAACCAAGCGAAACACATGATTTAGATTCAAATCAATGCGATGTAGAAGGTTTAGCTTCAAATCCAAGCGAAACACATGATTTCGCCTCAAATCATTGCGATGTAGAAGGTTTAGCTTCAAATCCATGCGAAACAAACGAATTAGTTTCAAACACTTGGGATATAAGTGATATAGCAACAAATTCAGGCGAAACTAACGAGTTAGATTCAAATCCGTGCGAAACACATGATCTAGATTCAAATCAATGCGATGTAGAAGGTTTAGCTTCAAATCCACGCGAACCACATGATTTAGCTTCAAATCAATACGATGTAGAAGGTTATATGCCAAACACTTGGCATATAAGTGATATAGCTTCAAATGCAGACGAATCAAACGAGTTAGGTTCAAAATCCATGCGACCCAAATGTTTTAGCTTCAAATACTTGCAATATAAATGATATAGATTCAAATGCAGGCGAAACCAACGAGTTAGCTTCAAATCCATGCGAAACACATGATTTAGCTGCAACTCAATGCGATGTAGAAGGTTTTGCTTCAAAATCATGCGAAACAAATGATTTAGCATCAGGTACTTGCGATGTAGTAGGATTAGCTTCAAATCCATGCTAAACATATGATTTAGCTTCAGATACTTGCGATATAAGTGATATAGATTGAAATGCAGGAGAAACAAACGAGTTAGCTTCATGTCCAAGCCAAACACATGATTTAGCTGCAAATCAATGCGATGTAGAAGGTTTAGCTTCAAATCCATGCGAAACAAATGATTTAGGTTCAGATACTTGCGATATAAGTGATATAGCTTCAAATGCAGGCGAAACAAACGTGTTAGCTTCAAATCCATGCAAAACACATGATTAAGTTTCAAATGCATTCGACGGACAAGATTTAGGTTCAAATTCATGCGAAACACTCGGCTTAGATTCAAATTCATGCGAAACACATGGTTTAGCTTCAAATCCATGCGAAACAAATGATTTAGCATCAGATACTTGTGATATAAGTGGTGTAGCTTCAAATGCAGGCGAAACAAACAAGTTAGCTTCAAATCCATGCGAAACAAATGATTTAGCTTCAGATACTAGCGACATAAGTGATATAGCTTCAAATGCAGGCGACACTAACGAGTTAGCTTCAAATCCATGCGGAACACATGATTTAGCTGCAAATCAATGCAATGTAGAAGTTATAGCATCAAATCCAAGCGAAACAAATGTGTTAGCATCAGATACTTGCGATATAATTGATATAGTTTCAAATGCAGGGGAAACAAACGAGTTAGCATCAAATCCATGCAAAACACATGATTAAGCTTCAAATCAATGCTATGAGGAAGGTTTAGCTTCAAATCCATGCGACACAAATGATTTATCTTTAGATACTTGCGATATAAGTGATATAGCTTCAAATGAGGACGAAACAAACGAGTTAGCTTCAAATCCAAGCGAAGCACATGATTTAGCTTCAAATCAATGCGATGTAGAAGGTTTAGCTACAAATCCATGCGAAACACATGATTTAGCTGCAAATTAATGCGATGTAGAAGGTTTAGCATCAAATCCATGCAAAACACATGATTTAGCTTCAAATCAATGCGATGTAGAAGGTTCAGCTTCAAATTCATGCGCAACAAATGATTTAGCTTCAGATACTTGCGATATAAGTGATATAGCATCAAATGCAGGCGAAACGAACGAGTTAGCTTCAAATCCATGCGAAACACATGATTTAGCTGCAAATCAATGCGATGTAGAAGGTTTAGACTCAAATCCATGCGAAACAAATGATTTAGCTTCAAATCAATGCGATGTAGAAGGTTTAGCTTCAAATTCATGCGCAACAAATGATTTAGCTTCAGATACTTGCGATATAAGTGATATAGCATCAAATGCAGGCGAAACGAACGAGTTAGCTTCAAATCCATGCGAAACACATGATTTAGCTGCAAATCAATGCGATGTAGAAGGTTTAGACTCAAATCCATGCGAAACAAATGATTTAGCATCAGATTCTTGCGATATAACACATATAGCTTCAAATGCGGAAGGCACAAACGAGTTAGCTTCTTATCCAAGCGAAACACATGATATAGCTTCAAATTAATGCGACGTAGTAGGATTAGCTTCAAATCCATGCGAAACAAATGATTTAGCTTCAAACACTTAGGATATAAGTGATATAGCTTCAAATGCAGACGAAACAAACGAGTTAGCTTCAAATCCAAGCGAAACACATGATTTAGGTTCAAATCTACGCGGTGTAGAAGGTTTAGCTACAAATCCAAGCGAAATACATGATTTAGCTTGAAATGCATGCGAAAGACAACTTTTAAGTTCAAATTCAAGCGAAACACATGTCTTAGATTCAAATTAAGGGAAACAAATCGTTTAGATTCAGATTCTTGTGACATATATTATTTAGCATCAACTGCATGCGAAACAAACGAGTTAGTTTCAAATACATGCAAAACACAAGATTAAGCTTCAAATGCATGCGACGGACAAGATAGAGGTTCAAATTCATGCGAAACACATGGCTTAGATTCAAATTCATGCGAAACAAATGGTTTAGCTTCAGATACTTCTGATATATATGATTTAGCATCTACTGCATGCGAAACAAACGAGTTAGCTTCAAATACATGCGAAACACATGATTTAGCCTCAAATCAATACGATGTAGAAGGTTTAGCTTCAAATCCATGCGCAACACATGAATTAGGTGCAAATTAATGCGATGTAGAAGATTTAGCTTCAAATCCATGCGATACACAAGATTTATCTGCAAATCAATGCGATGTAGAAGGTTTAGCTTCAAATTAATGCGATGTAGAAGGTTTAGCTTCAAATCCATGCGCAACACATGAATTAGCTGCAAATTAATGCGATGTAGAATGTTTAGCTTCAAATCCATGCGAAACAAATGATATAGCTTCAGGTACATGCGTTATAAGTGATATAGCATCAAATGCAGGCGAAACAAACGTGTTAGCTTCAAATCCATGCAAAACACATGATTAAGATTCAAATGCATGCAACGGACAAGATTTAGGTTCAAATTCATGCGAAACACATGGTTTAGCTTCAAATCCAAGCGAAACACATGATTTAGCTTCAAATCAATGCGATGTAGAAGGTTTTGCTTCAAATCCAAGCGAAACAAATGATTTAGCTTCAAACACTTAGGATATAAGTGATATAGCATCAAATGCAGGCGAAACGAAGGAGTTAGCTTCAAATCCAAGCGAAACACATGATCTAGATTCAAATCAATGCGATGTAGAAGGTTTAGCTTCAAATCCATGCGAAAACAATGATTTTGCTTCAGATACTTGCGATATAAGTGGCATAGCTTCAAATGCAGACGAAACAAACGAGTTAGCTGCAAATCCAAGCGAAACACATGATTGAGCTTCAAATGCATGCGACGGACAAGATTTAGGTTCAAATTCATGCGAAACACATGGCTTAGATTCAAATTCATGCGAAACAAATGGTTTAGCTTCAGATACTTGTTATATATATGATTTAGCATCAACTGCATGCGAAACAAACGAGTCAGCTTCAAAACCAAGCGAAACACATGATTTAGATTCAAATCAATGCGATGTAGAAGGTTTAGCTTCAAATCCAAGCGAAACACATGATTTCGCCTCAAATCATTGCGATGTAGAAGGTTTAGCTTCAAATCCATGCGAAACAAACGAATTAGTTTCAAACACTTGGGATATAAGTGATATAGCAACAAATTCAGGCGAAACTAACGAGTTAGATTCAAATCCGTGCGAAACACATGATCTAGATTCAAATCAATGCGATGTAGAAGGTTTAGCTTCAAATCCATGCGACACAAGTGATTTAGCTTCAAATAATTGCGATATAAGTGATATAGCTTCAACTGCATGCGAAACAAACGAGTTAGTTTCAAATCCATGCGAAACACATGATTTAGCTTCAAATCAATCCGAAGTAGAAGGCTTAGCATCAAATCCATGCGAAGCAAATGGTTCAGCTTCAAATATTTGTGATATACATGATTTAGCTTCAACTGCATGCGAAACAATCGAGTTAGCATCAAATCCACGCGAATCACATGATTTAGCTTCAAATTAATGCGAAGTAGAAGGCTTAGCATCAAGTCCAAACGAATCAAATGGTTTAGCTTCACTTAATAGATAGGTATTGTATACATGTATACAATACTAGTATACATGTATATCGCAAGTATTGTAACTAATTCATCGATTTGAAGCTAACTCGTTTGTTTCCCCTGCATTTGAAGCTATATTACTAATATCGCACTTATCTGAATCTAAATCATGTGATTCGTTTGGATTTGAAGCTTACCCTCCACCTTCGCAATTGATTTGAATCTAAATCATCTGTTTCGTATGGAGTTGAAGCTAGCTCGTTTGTTTCGTCTGCATTTGAAGATAAATAACATATATCGCAAGTATCTGAAGCTAAATCATTTGTTTCGCATGGATTTGAAGCTAACTCGTTTGTTTCCCCTGCATTTCAAGCTATATTACTAATATCGCAATTATCTGAAGCTAAATCATGTGATTCACTTGGATTTGAAGCTTAGCCTTCACCTTCGCAATTGATTTGAAGCTAAATCATTTGTGGCGCATGGATTTGAAGCAATCACGTTTGTTTCTCCTACATTTGAAGCTATATCACTTATATCGCATGTATCTGATGCTATGTCATATGTGTTGCATTGATTTGAAGCTAAATCTTCCACATCGCATTGGTTTCAAGCTAAACCTTCTACATCGAATTGATTTGAAGCTAAATCATGTGTTTCGTATAGAGTTGAAGCTAGCTCGTTTGTTTACCCTGCATTTGAAGCTATATCACATATATCGCAAGTATCTGATGCTAAATCATTTGTTTCGCACAGATTTGAAGCTAAACCTTCCACGTCGCATTGATTTGCAGCTAAGTCATGTGTTTCGCATGGATTTGAAGCTAACTCGTTTGTTTCGTCTGCATTTGAAGCTATATCACTTATATCCCAAGTGTTTGAAGCTAAATCATTTGTTTCGCGTGGATTTGAAGCTAACTCGTTTGTTTGGCCTGCAGTTGAATCTATATCACTTATATCGCAAGTATTTGGTGCTAAATCATTTGCTCCGCATGGATTTGAAGCTAAGCCTTCTACTTCGCATTGATTTGAAGCTAAATCATGTGTATCGCATGCATTTTGAAGCTAACTCCTTTGATTCGTCTGCATTTGGAGGTATATCACTTATATCGCAAGTATCTGAAACTAAATCATTTGTGTCACATGGATTTGAAGCTAAACATTCTACATCGCATAGATTTGAAGCTAAATCATGTGTTTCGCACGGATTTGCAGCTAAACCTTCTACATCGCATTTATTTTCAGTTTAATCATGTGTTTCGCATGGGTTTGAAGCTAACTTGTTTGTTTCGTCTGCAGTTGAAGCTATATCACTTATATCCCAAGTATTTGAAGCTGAATCATTTGTTTCGCATGGATTTGAAGCTAAACCTTCTACATCGCATGGACTTAAAGCTAACTCGATTGTTTCGCATGCAGCTGAAGCTATATCACCCATATCCCCAGTGTTTGCAGCTCTATCATTTGTTTCGCATGGATTTGAAGCTAAACCATCTAAATCGCATGAATTTTAAGCTAAATCATGTGTTCCGCATGGATTTGAAGCTAACTCGTTTGTTTAGTCTGCACTTGAAGCAATATCACATATATCGCTAGTATCTGATGCTAAATCATTTGTTTCGAATGGATTTGAAGCTAAACCTTCAACATCGCTTTGATTTGCAGCTATATCATGTGTTTCGCATGGATTTGCAGCTAACTCGTTCGTTTCGCCTGCATTTGATGCTATATCACTTATATCGCAAGTATCTAAAGCTAAATCCCTTGTTTCGCATGGCTTTGAAGCTAAACCTTCTACATCGCATTGATTTGATGCTAAATCATGTGTTTCGCTTGGATGTGAAGCTAACTCATTTGTTTCGTCTGCATTTGAAGCTATATCACTTATATCCCAAGTGTTTGAAGCTAAATCATTTGTTTCGCATGAATTTGAAGCTAAATCTTCTACATCGCATTGATTTGAAGCTTAATCATGTGTTTCACATGGATTTGAAGCTAATTCGTTTCTATCCCCTGCATTTGAAGCTATATCATTTATATCGCAAGTATCTGATACTAAATCATTTGTTTCGCATGGATTTGAAGCTAAACCTTCTACATCGCATTGCTTTGCATCTAAATGATGTTTTTTGCAAGGATTTGATCTAACTCGTTTGTTTCGTCTGCATTTGAAGCTATATCACTTATATGGCAAGTGTTTGAAGCTAAATCATTTGTTTCGCATGGATTTGAAGCTAACTCGTTTGTTTCGTCTGCATTTGGAGGTATATCACTTATATCGCAAGTATCTGAAACTAAATCATTTGTTTAGCATGGATTTGAAGCTAAACCTTATACATCGCATGGACTTGAAGCTAACTCGTTTGTTTCGTATGCAGCTGAAACTATATCACCCATATCCCAAGTGTTTGCAGCTCTATCATTTGTTTCGCATGGATTTGAAGCTAAACCATCTAAATAGCATGAATTTTAAGCTAAATCATGTGTTCCGCATGGATTTGAAGCTAACTCGTTTGTTTCGTCTGCACTTAAAGCAATATCACATATATCGCTAGTATCTGAAGCTAAATCATTTGTTTCGCATGGATTTGAAGCTAAACCTTCAACATCGCTTTGATTTGCAGCTATATCATGTGTTTCGCATGGATTTGCAGCTAACTCGTTCGTTTCGCCTGCATTTGATTCTATATCACTTATATCGCAAGTATGTGAAGCTAAATCATTTGTTTCGCATGGATTGGAAGCTAAACCTTCTACATCGCATTGATTTGATGTTAAATCATGTGTTTTGCATGGATTTGAAGCTAACTCGTTTGTTTCGTCTGCATTTGAAGCTATGACACTTATATCGCAAGTATCTGAAGCTAAATCATTTGTTTCGCATGGATTTGAAGCTAAACCTTCTACATCGCATTGATTTGAAGCTAAATCATGTGATTCGCTTGGATTGGAATCTAACTCATTTATTTCGTCAACATTTGAAGCTGTAGCACTTATATCGCAAGAATCTGATGCTAAATCATTTGTGTCGCATGGATTTGAAGCTAAACCTTCCACATAGCATTGATTTGAGGCTTAATCGTGTGTTTTGCATGGATTTGAAGCTAAGCCTTCTACATCGCATTGATTTGAAGCTTAATCATGTGTGTCGCATGGAGTTGAAGCCAGCTCGTTTGTTTCGGCTGCATTTGAACGTATATCGCTTATAACGCAATTATCTGAAGATAAATCATTTGTTCCGCATGGATTTGAAGCTAAGCCTTCTACTTCGCATTGATTTGAAGCTTAATCATGTGTTTCACGTGGATTTGAAGCTAATTCGTTTCTATCCCCTGCATTTGAAGCTATATCATTTATATCGCAAGTATCTGATACTAAATCATTTGTTTCGCATGGATTTGAAGCTAAACCTTCTACATCGCATTGCTTTGCATCTAAATGATGTTTTTCACAAGGATTTGAATTAACACGTTTGTTTCGTCTGCGTTCGAAGCTAGATCATTTATATCCCAAGTGTTTGAAGCTAAATCATGTGTTTCGCTTGGATTTGAAGCCAAACCTTCTACGTCGCACTCATTTGAAGCTAAATCATGTGTTTCGCTTGGATTGGAAGCTAAACTTTCTACATCGCATTGACTTGAAGCTTAATCATGTGTTTCGCATGGATTTGAAGCTAATTCGTTTGTATCCCCTGCATTTGAAGCTATATCATTTATATCGCAAGTATCTGATACTAAATCAGTTGTTTCGCATGGATTTGAACCTAACTCGTTTGTTTCGTCTGAATTTGGAGGTATATCACTTATATCGCAAGTATCTGAAACTAAATCATTTGTGTCGTATGGATTTGAAGTTATCTCGTTTGTTTCGTCTGCATTTGAATCTATATCACTTATATCGCAAGTATCTGAACCTAAATCATTGGTTTCGCATGGATTTGAAGCTAAACCATCTACATCGCATAGATTTGAAGCTAAATCATGTGTTTCGCATGGATTTGCAGCTAACTCGTTCGTCTCGCCTGCATTTGATGCTATATCACTTATATCGTAAGTATCTGAAGCTAAATCATTTGTTTCGCACGGATTTGAAGCTAAACCTTCTACATCGCATTGATTTTCGGTTTAATCATGTGTTTCGCATGGATTTGAAGCTAACTTGTTTGTTTCGTCTGCATTTGAAGCTATATCACTTATATCCCAAGTATTTGAAGCTAAATCATTTGTTTCGCATGGATTTGAAGCTAAACCTTCTCCATCGCATGGACTTGAATCTAACTCGTTTGTTTCGCATGCAGCTGAAGCTATATCACCCATATCCCAAGTGTTTGCAGGTCTATCATTTGTTTCGCATGGATTTGAAGCTAAACCATCTAAATCGCATGAATTTTAAGCTAAATCATGTGTTCCGCATGGATTTGAAGCTAACTCGTTTGTTTCGTCTGCACTTGAAGCAATATCACATATATCGCTAGTATCTGAAGCTAAATCATTTGTTTCGCATGGATTTGAACCTAACTCGTTTGTTTCGTCTGAATTTGGAGGTATATCACTTATATCGCAAGTATCTGAAACTAAATCATTTGTGTCGTATGGATTTGAAGTTATCTCGTTTGTTTCGTCTGCATTTGAATCTATATCACTTATATCGCAAGTATCTGAACCTAAATCATTGGTTTCGCATGGATTTGAAGCTAACCCATCTACATCGCATAGATTTGAAGCTAAATCATGTGTTTCGCATGGATTTGCAGCTAACTCGTTCGTCTCGCCTGCATTTGATGCTATATCACTTATATCGTAAGTATCTGAAGCTAAATCATTTGTTTCGCACGGATTTGAAGCTAAACCTTCTACATCGCATTGATTTTCGGTTTAATCATGTGTTTCGCATGGATTTGAAGCTAACTTGTTTGTTTCGTCTGCATTTGAAGCTATATCACTTATATCCCAAGTATTTGAAGCTAAATCATTTGTTTCGCATGGATTTGAAGCTAACCCTTCTCCATCGCATGGACTTGAATCTAACTCGTTTGTTTCGCATGCAGCTGAAGCTATATCACCCATATCCCAAGTGTTTGCAGGTCTATCATTTGTTTCGCATGGATTTGAAGCTAAACCATCTAAATCGCATGAATTTTAAGCTAAATCATGTGTTCCGCATGGATTTGAAGCTAACTCGTTTGTTTCGTCTGCACTTGAAGCAATATCACATATATCGCTAGTATCTGATGCTAAATCATTTGTTTCGCATGGATTTGACGCTAAGCCTTCTACTTCGCATTGATTTGAAGCTAAATCATGTGTATCGCATGCATTTTGAAGCTAACTCGTTTGATTCGTCTGCATTTGAAGCTATATCACTTATATCCCGAGTGTTTGATGCTAAATCATTTGTTTCGCATGGATTTGAATCTAACTCGTTTGTTTGGCCTGCAGTTGAATCTATATCACTTATATCGCAAGTATTTTAAGCAAAATCATTTGTTCCGCATCGATACGAAGCTAAGCCTTCTACTTCGCATTGATTTGAAGCTAAATCATTTGTTTCGCTTGGATGTGAAGCTAACTCGTTTGTTTCGTCTGCATTTGAAACTATATCATTTATATCGCAAGTATTTGAAGCTAAATTATTTGTTCCGCATGGATTTGAAGCTGAGCCTTCTATATCGCATTGATTTGAAGCTTAATCATGCGTGTCGCATGGAGTTGAAGCTAGCTTGTTTGTTTCGTCTGCATTTGAACGTATACCGCTTATAACGCAATTATCTGAAGATAAATCATTTGTTCCACATGGATTTGTAGCTAAACCTTCTACATCGCATTGATTTGAAGCTAAATCATGTGTTTCGCTTGGATGTGAAGCTAACTCGTTTGTTTCGTCTGCATTTGAAGCTATATCACTTATATCCCAAGTGTTTGAAGCTAAATCATTTGTTTCGCATGGATTTGAAGCTAACTCGTTTGTTTCGTCTGCATTTGGAGGTATATCACTTATATCGCCAGTTCATGTGCTAAATCATGTGTTTCGCTTTGACTTGAATCTATACCTTCTACATCGCATTGATTTGCAGCAAAATTATGTGTTTCGCATGGATTTGAATCTTACTCGTTTGTTTCCCCTGCATTTGAAACTATATCATTTATATCGCAAGTATTTGAAGCTAAATCATTTGTTCCGAATGGATTTGAAGCTGAGCCTTCTACATCGCATTGATTTGAAGCTTAATCATGCGTGTCGCATGGAGCTGAAGCTACCTCGTTTGTTTCGTCTGCATTTGAACGTATATCGCTTATAACGCAATTATCTGAAGATAAATCATTTGTTCCGCATGGATTTGAAGCTAAGCCTTCTACATCGCATGGACTTGAAGCTAACTCGTTTGTTTCGCATGCAGCTGAAGCTATATCACCCATATCCCAAGTGTTTGCAGCTCTATCATTTGTTTCGCATGGATTTGAAGCTAAACCATCTAAATCGCATGAGTTTTAAGCTAAATCATGTGTTCGGCATTGATTTGAAGCTAACTCGTTTGTTTCGTCTGCACTTGAAGCAATATCACATATATCGCTAGTATCTGAAGCTAAATCACTTGTTTCGCATGGATTTGAAGCTAAACCTTCAACATCGCTTTGATTTGCAGCTATATCATGTGTTTCGCAAGGATTTGCAGCTAACTCGTTCGTTTCGCCTGCATTTGATGCTATATCACTTATATCGCAAGTATCTGAAGCTGAATCACTTGTTTCGCATGGCTTTGAAGCTAAACCTTCTACATCGCATTGATTTTCAGTTTAATCATGTTTTTTGCATGGATTTGAAGCTAACTCGTTAGTTTCGTCTGCATTTGAAGCTATATCACTTATATCCCAAGTGTTTGAAGCAAAATCATTTGTTTCGCATGGATTTGAAGCTAAACCTTCTACATGGCATTGATTTGCTGCTAAATCATGTGTTTCGCATGGATTTGAAGCTAACTTGTTTGTTTCGTCTGCGTTTGAAGCCATATCACTTATATCCCAAGTGTTTGAAGCTAAATCATTTGTTTCGCATGGATTTGAAGCTAACTCGTTTGTTTGGCCTGCAGTTGAATCTATATCACTTATATCGCAAGTATTTTAAGCAAAATCATTTGTTCCGCATCGATTTGAAGCTAAGACTTCTACTTCGCATTGATTTGAAGCTAAATCATGTGTTTCGCTTGGTTGTGAAGTTAACTCGTTTGTTTCGTCTGCATTTGAAGCTATATCACTTATATCCCAAGTGTTTGAAGCTAAATCATTTGTTTCGCATGAATTTGAACCTAAACCTTCTACATCGCATTGATTTGAAGCTTAATCATTTGTTTCGCATGGATTTGAAGCTAATTCGTTTGTATCCCCTGCATTTGAAGCTATGTCATTTATATCGCAAGTATCTGATGCTAAATCATTTGTTTCGCCTGGATTTGAAGCTAAACCTTCTACTTTCGCATTGATTTGAAGCTGACTCGTTTGCTTCGTGCGCATTTGAAGCTATATCACTTATATCCCAACTGTTTGAAGATAAATCATTTGATTCGCATGGATTTGAAGCTAGCTTGTTTCTTTCGTCTGCATTTGAAGCTATATCACATATATCGCAAGTGTCTGAAACTAAATCATTTGTGTCGCATGGATTTGAAGCTATCTCGTTTGTTTCGTCTGCATTTGAATCTATATCACTTATATCGCAAGTATCTGAACCTAAATCATTGGTTTCGCATGGATTTGAAGCTAAACCTTCTTACATCGCATAGATTTGAAGCTAAATCATGTGTTTCGCATGGATTTGAATCTAACTCGGTTGTTGCGCATGCAGTTGAATCTAAATAACGTACATCGCAAGTATTTGTAGCTAAACCATTTGTTTGGAATGGATTTGAAGCTAAACCTTCTACATCGCATTGATTTGCAGCTAAATAATGTGTTTCGCATGGATTTGGAGCTAACTCGTTTGTTTGACCTGCAGTTGAATGTATATCACTTATATCGCAAGTATTTGAAGCAAAATCATTTGTTCCGCATCGATTTGAAGCTAAGACTTCTACTTCGCATTGATTTGAAGCTAAATCATGTGTTTCGCTTGGATGTGAAGCTAACTCGTTTGTTTCGTCTGCATTTGAAGTTATATCACCTATATCCCAAATGTTTGAAGCTACATCATTTGTTTTGCTTGGATTTAATGCTAAACGTTCTACATCGCATTGATTTGAAGCTAAATCGTGTGTTTTGCATGGATTTGAAGCTAACTCGTTTGTTTCCCCTGCATTTGAAGCTATATCACTTATATCGCATGTATCTGATGCTAAGTCATTTGTGTCGCATTGATTTGAATCTAAACCTTCCACATCGCATTGATTTGCAGCTAAATCATGTGTTCCGCATGGATTTGAAGCTAACTCGTTTGTTTCGCATGCAGTTGAAGCTAAATCATGTATATCACAAGTATTTGAAGCGAAACCATTTGATTGGCATGGATTTGAAGCTACGCCTTCTTCTTCGCATTGATTTGAAGCTAAATCATGTCTTTTTCCTGAATTTTATGCTAACTCGTTTGTTTCGCATGCAGTTGAAGTTAAATCATGTATATCACAAGTGTTTGAATCGAAACCATTTGATTTGCATGGATTTGAAGCTAAGCCTTCTACTTCGCATTGATTTGCATCTAAATGATGTGTTTCCCCTGCATTTGAAGCTATATCACTTATATCCCAAGTGTTTGAAGCTAAATCATTTGTTTCGCATGGATTTGAAGTTATCTCGTTTGTTTCGTCTGCATTTGAATCTATATCACTTATATCGCAAGTATTTGAACCTAAATCATTGGTTTCGCATGGATTTGAAGCTAAACCATCTACATCGCATAGATTTGAAGCTAAATCATGTGTTTCGCATGGGTTTGCATCTAACTCGTTCGTTTCGCCAGCATTTGATGTTATATCACTTATATCGTAAGTATCTGAAGCTAAATCATTTGATTCGCACGGATTTGAAGCTAAACCTTCTACATCGCATTGATTTTCAGTTTAATCATGTGTTTCGCGTGGATTTGAAGCTAACTTGTTTGTTTCGTCTGTATTTGAAGTTATATCACTGATATCCCAAGTATTTGAAGCTAAATCATTTGTTTCGCATGGATTTGAAGCTAAATCTTCTCCATCGCATGGACTTGAAGCTAACTCGTTTGTTTCGCATGCAGCTGAAGCTATATCACCCATATCCCATGTATTTGAAGCTAAATCATTTGTTTCGCATGGATTTGAAGCTAAACCATCTAAATCGCATGAATTTTAAGCTAAATCATTTGTTTCGCATGGATTTGAAGCTAAGCCTTCTACTTCGCATTGATTTGAAGCTAAATCATGTGTATCGCATGCATTTTGAAGCTAACTCCTTTGATTCGTCTGCATTTGAAGCTATATCACTTATATCCCGAGTGTGTGATGCTAAATCATTTGTTTCGCATGGATTTGTAGCTAAACCTTCTACATCGCATTGATTTGAAGCTAAATCATGTGTTTCGCTTGGATGTGAAGCTAACTCGTTTGTTTCGTCTGCATTTGAAGCTATATCACATATATCCCAAGTGTTTGAAGCTGAATCATTTGTTTCGCATTAATTTGAAGCTACACCTTCTACATCGCATTGATTTGAAGCTTAATCATTTGTTTCTCATGGATTTTAAGCTAAATCGTTTGTATCCCCTGCATTTGAAGCTATATCATTTATATCGCAAGTATCTGATACTAAATCATTTGTTCGGCACGGATTTGAAGCTATACCTTCTACATCGCATTGATTTGCATTTAAATGATGTGTTTCGCAAGAATTTGAACTAACTCGTTTGTTTCGTCTGCATTTGAAGCTATATCACTTATATCCCAAGTGTTTGAAGCTAAATCATTTGTTTCGCATGGATTTGCAGCTAACTCGTTTGTTTCGTCTGCATTTGGAGGTATATCACTTATATCGCAAGTATCTGAAACTAAATCATTTGTGTCGCATGGATTTGAAACTAAACCTTCTACATCGCATAGATTTGAAGCTAAATCATGTGTTTCGCATGGATTTGCAGCTAACTCGTTCGTTTAGCCTGCAGTTGAATCTATATCACTTATATCGCAAGTATTTGGAGCTAAATCATTTATTCCGCATGGATTTGAAGCTGAGCCTTCTACATCGCATTGATTTGAAGCTTAATCATGTGTGTCGCATGGATTTGAAGCTAACTCGTTTGTTTCCCCTGCATTTGAAGCTATATCACTTATATCGCAAGTATCTGAAGCTAACTCATTTGTTTCGCATGGATTTGAAGCTAAACCTTCTACATCGCTTTGATTTGCAGCTAAATCATGTGTTTCGCATCGATTTGAAGCTAACTCGTTTGTTTCCCCTGCATTTGAATCTATATCACTTATATCGCAAGTATCTGATGCTAAATCATTTGTGATGCATGGATTTGAAGCTACACCTTCTACATCGCATTGATTTGCTGCTAAATCATGTGTTTCGCATGGATTTGAAGCTAACTCGTTTGTTCCGCCTGCAGAAAAGCTAAATCATATATAAAACATGTATTTGAAGCTAAACTATTCGTGTCGCATGGATTTGTAACTAAGCCTTCTTCTTCGCATTGATTTGAATCTAAATCACGTCTTTCGCATGGATTTGAAGCTAACTCGTTTGTTTCGCATGCAGTTAGAGCTAAATCATGTATGTCACAAGTATTTGTAGCGAAACCATTTGATGTGCATGGATTTGAAGCTAAGCCTTCTACATCGCATTGATTTGCTGCTAAATCGTGTGTTTCGCATTGATTTGAAGCTAACTCGTCTGTTTCGCATGCAGTTGGAGCTAAATCATGTATGTCACAACTATTTGTAGCGAAACCATTTGATTTGCATGGATTTGAAGCTAAACCTTCTACATCGCTTTGATTTGCAGCTAAATCATGTGTTTCGCATCGATTTGAAGCTAACTCGTTTGGTTCCCCTGCATTTGAATCTATATCACTTATATCGCAAGTATCTGATGCTAAATCATTTGTGATGCATGGATTTGAAGCTACACCTTCTACATCGCATTGATTTGCTGCTAAATCATGTGTTTCGCATGGATTTGAAGCTAAGCCTTCTACTTCGCTTCGATTTGCAGCTAAATCATGTGTTTCGCATGGATTTGAAGCTAACTCGTTTGTTCCGCCTGCAGAAAAGCTAAATCATATATAAAACATGTATTTGAAGCTAAACTATTCGTGTCGCATGGATTTGTAACTAAGCCTTCTTCTTCGCATTGATTTGAATCTAAATCACGTCTTTCGCATGGATTTGAAGCTAACTCGTTTGTTTGGCATGCAGTTGGAGCTAAATCATGTATGTCACAAGTATTTGTAGCGAAACCATTTGATTTGCATGGATTTGAAGCTAAGCCTTCTACATCGCATTGATTTGCTGCTAAATCGTGTGTTTCGCATTGATTTGAAGCTAACTCGTTTGTTTCGCATGCAGTTGGAGCTAAATCATGTATGTCACAACTATTTGTAGCGAAACCATTTGATTTGCATGGATTTGAAGCTAATCCTTCTACATCGCATTGATTTGCTGCTAAATCATGTGTTTCGCATGGATGTGAAGCTAAGCCTTCTACTTCGCTTCGGCTTGCAGCTAAATCATGTGTTTCGCATGGATTTGAAGCTAACTCGTTTGTTTCCCCTGCATTTGAAGCTATATCACTTATAGCGCAAGTATCTGATGCTAAATTATTTGTTTCGCCTGGATTTGAAGCTATATCACTTATATCCCGAGTGTGTGATGCTAAATCATTTGTTTCGCATGGATTTGTAGCTAAACCTTCTACATAGCATTGATTTGAAGCTAAATCATGTGTTTCGCTTGGATGTGAAGCTAACTCGTTTTGTTTCGTCTGCATTTGAAGCTATATCACATATATCCCAAGTGTTTGAAGCTGAATCATTTGTTTCGCATTAATTTGAAGCTACACCTTCTACATCGCATTGATTTGAAGCTTAATCATTTGTTTCTCATGGATTTCAAGCTAAATCGTTTGTATCCCCTGCATTTGAAGCTATATCATTTATATCGCAAGTATCTGATACTAAATCAGTTGTTCGGCACGGATTTGAAGCTATACCTTCTACATCGCATTGATTTGCATTTAAATGATGTGTTTCGCAAGAATTTGAACTAACTCGTTTGTTTCGTCTGCATTTGAAGCTATATCACTTATATCCCAAGTGTTTGAAGCTAAATCATTTGTTTCGCATGGATTTGCAGCTAACTCGTTTGTTTCGTCTGCATTTGGAGGTATATCACTTATATCGCAAGTATCTGAAACTAAATCATTTGTGTCGCATGGATTTGAAACTAAACCTTCTACATCGCATAGATTTGAAGCTAAATCATGTGTTTCGCATGGATTTGCAGCTAACTCGTTCGTTTAGCCTGCAGTTGAATCTATATCACTTATATCGCAAGTATTTGGAGCTAAATCATTTATTCCGCATGGATTTGAAGCTGAGCCTTCTACATCGCATTGATTTGAAGCTTAATCATGTGTGTCGCATGGATTTGAAGCTAACTCGTTTGTTTCCCCTGCATTTGAAGCTATATCACTTATATCGCAAGTATCTGAAGCTAACTCATTTGTTTCGCATGGATTTGAAGCTAAACCTTCTACATCGCTTTGATTTGCAGCTAAATCATGTGTTTCGCATCGATTTGAAGCTAACTCGTTTGGTTCCCCTGCATTTGAATCTATATCACTTATATCGCAAGTATCTGATGCTAAATCATTTGTGATGCATGGATTTGAAGCTACACCTTCTACATCGCATTGATTTGCAGCTAAATCGTGTGTTCCGCATGGATTTGAAGCTAACTCGTTTGTTTCGTCTGCACTTGAAACTATATCATCTATATCGCAAGTATCTGATGCTAAATTATTTGTTTCGCCTGGATTTGAAGCTAAACCTTCTAGTTTCGCATTGATTTGAAGCTGACTCGTTTGCTTTGTGCGCATTTGAAGCTATATCACTTATATCCCAACTGTTTGAAGATAAATCATTTGATTCGCATGGATTTGAAGCTGACTCGTTTGCTTCGTGCGCATTTGAAGCTATATCACTTATATCCCAACTGTTTGAATATAAATCATTTGATTCGCATGGATTTGAAGCTAGCTTGTTTCTTTCGTCTGCATTTGAAGCTACATCACATATATCGCAAGTATCTGAAGCTAAATCATTTGTTTCGCATGGATTTGATGCTAAACCTTCTACATCGCATTGATTTTAAGCTAATTCATGTGTTTCGCATGGATTTTAAGCTAACTCGTTTGTTTCCCCTGCATTTGAAGCTATATCAATTATATCGCAAGTATCTGATGCTAAATCATTTTTGTCGCATGGATTTGAAGCTAAACCTTCTACATCGCATTGATTTGAAGCTAATTCATGTGTTTCGCATGGATTTGAAGCTAACTCGTTTGTTTCCCCTGCATTTGAAGCTATATCACTTATATCGCAAGTATCTGAAGGTATATCATTTGATTCGCATAGATATGAAGCTAAACCTTCTACATCGCTTTGATTTGACGCTAAATCATGTGTTTCGCATCGATTTGAAGCTAACTCGTTTGTTTCCCCTGCATTTGAATCTATATCACTTATATCGCAAGTATCTGATGCTAAATCATTTTTTTCGCATGGATTTGAAGCTAAATCTTCAACATCGCATTGATATGAAGCTAATTTATGTGTTTCGCATGGATTTGAAGCTAACTGGTTTGTTTCGTCTGCAATTGAAGCTATATCACTTATATCACATTGTTTGAAGCTAAATCATTAGTTTCGCATGGACTTGAAGCTAAACCTTCCACACAGCATTGATTTGAGGCTTAATCATGTGTTTTTCATGGTTTTCAGGCTAACTCGTTTATTTCCCCTGCATTTAAAGCTATATCACTCATATCGCAAGTAACTGGAGCTAAATCATTGGTTTCGCATGGATTTGAAGCTAAACCTTGTACATCGCACTGATTCGCTGCTAAATCATGTGTTTCGCATGGATCTAAAGCTAAGCCTTCTACTTCGCATCGATTTGAAGCTTAATCATGTGTTTCGCATGGATTTGCAGCTAACTCGTTTGTATCCCCTGAATTTGAAACTATATCACTTATATCGCAAGTATCTGAAGCTAAATCATTTGTGATGCATGGATTTGAAGCTACACCTTCTACATCGCATTGATTTGCTGCTAAATCATATGTTTCGCTTGGTTTTGAAGCTAAGCCTTCTACTTCGCATTGATTTGAAGCTAAATCATGTCTTTGGCTTGGATTTGAAGCGATCTCGTTTGGTTCTTATGGAGTTGACACTAAATCATGAATATTACAAGTATTTGAAGCTACAGCGTTTGATCGCAAGGATTTGAAGCTAAGCATTCTACTTCGATTGATTTGAAGCTGAATAATGTTTCTCGCTTGACGTTGAAGCTAACACGTTTGTTTCAGGTGCAGTTGGATCTAAATCATGTATATCACAAGTATTTGAAGCTTGACCATTTGTTTCGCATGAATATTATGATAAGACATGTGTTTCGAATGAATTTCAAGCCAAATCATGTGTTTCGCATGGATTTGAAGCTAATTCGTTTGTTTCGCCAGCACTTCAAGCTAAATCATGTATATTACAAGTATATGAAGCTAAACTATTTTTTTCGGATGGATTCGAAGGTATGCTTTCTACTTCGCATTGATTTGAAGCTAAATCATGTCTTTCGCTTGGATTTGAAGCTAACTCGTTTGTTTCGCATGCAGTTGAATCTAAATCATGTATATCACAAGTATTTGACGCAAAACCATTTGTTTCGCATGGATTTGACGGTAAGCCTGCTACTTCGCATCGATTTGAAGCTGAGTCATGTGTTTCCCAAGGATTTAAAGCTAACTAGTTGTTTCGCATGCAGTTGAAGCTAAATCATGTATATCACAAGTATTTGAAGCTAAAGCTATTGATTCGCTTTGATTTCAAGCAAAGCCTTCTACTTCGTATTGCTTTGTAGCTGAACCATTTGTTTCGCTTGAATTTGAAGCTAACACGTTTGTTTCACATGCAGTTGAAGCTAAATCATGTATATCATAAGTATTTGAAGCTGAATCATTTGTTTCGCAGGAATATTAAGCTAAACCATGTGTTTCTAATGAATTTGAAACTAAATCATGTGTTTCGCATGGTTTTTATTCTAACTCGTTTGTTCCGCATGCAGTTGAAGCTAAATCATGTATATCACAAGTATTTGAAGCTAAACCATTTGTTTCGCATGGAATCGATGTTAAGCCTTCTACTTCGCAGGAATTTGAAGCTAAATCATGTGTTTCGCAAGGATTTGAAGCTAACTCGTTTGTTTCGCATGCAGTTGAAGTTAAATCATGTATATCACAAGTATTTGACTCGAAGCCATTTGGTTAGCATGGATTTTAAGCTAAGCCTTCTACTTCGCATTGTTTTGAAGCTAAATCATGTGTTTCGCATGCATTTGAAGCTAACTCGTTTGTTTCGCATGAAGTTGAAGCTAGATCATGTATATCTCAAGTATTTGAAGCTAACCCATTTGATTCGTATAGATTTGAAGCTGATCCTTCTACTTCGCATTGATTTGAAGCTACATCATGTGTTTCGCTTGTATTTGAAGCTAACACGTTTGTTTCACATGCAGTTGAAGCGAAAATAATGTATATCACACGTATTTGAAGCTAAACCATTTGATTCGCATGGATTTGAAGCTAAGCCTCCTACATCGCATTGATTAGATGCTAAATCATGTGCTTCGCATGGATTTGAAGCTAAGCCTGCTACTTCGCATCGATTTGAAGCTGAGTCATGTGTTTCCCAAGGATTTAAAGCTAACTCGTTGTTTCGCATGCAGTTGAAGCTAAATCATGTATATCACAAGTATTTGAAGCTAAAGCTATTGATTCGCTTTGATTTGAAGCAAAGCCTTCTACTTCGCATTGCTTTGAAGCTGGACCATTTGTTTCGCTTGATTTTGAAGCTAACACGTTTGTTTCACATGCAGTTGAAGCTAAATCATGTATATCATAAGTATTTGATGCTGATACCATTTGTTTCGCAGGAATATTAAGCTAAACCATGTGTTTTTAATGAATTTGAAACTAAATCATGTGTTTCGCTTGGATTTGAAGCTAACTCGTTTGTTCCGCCTGCAGATAAAGCTAAATCATATATAAAACAAGTATTTGAAGCTAAACTATTCGTGTCGCATGGATTTGTTACTAAGCCTTCTTCTTCGCATTGATTTGAAGCTAAATCACGTCTTTCGCATGGATTTGAGGCTAACTCGTTTGTTTCGCATGCAGTTGGAGCTAAATCATGTATGTCACAAGTACTTGAAGCGAAACCATTTGATTTGCATGGATTTGAAGCTAAGCCTTCTACTTCGCATTGATTTCAAGCTAAATCATGTCTTTTTCCTGAATTTGAAGCTATCTCGTTTAGTTCGCATGCAGTTAAACCTAAATCATATATAAAACAAGTATTTGAAGCTAAACTATTCGCGTCGCATGGATTTGAAACTAAGCCTTCTTCTTCGCATTGGTTTGAAGCTAAATCATGTGTTTCGCAAGCACTTGAAGCTAACTTGTTTGTTTCGAATGCTGTTGAATCTAAATCATGTATATCACAAGTATTTGATGCTAAACCATTTGTTTCGCATGGAATCGATGTTAAGCCATCTACTTCGCAGTGATTTGAAGCTAAATCATGTGTTTCGGATGGATTTGAGCCTAACTCGTTTGTTTCGCATGCATTTGAGGTTAAATCATGTATGTCACATGTATTTGAAGCTATACCATTAGATTCGCATGGATTTGACTTTGAGCCTTATACTTCGCATTGATTTGAAGCTGAATCATGTGTTCCGCTTGTATTTGAAGCTATCACGTTTGTTTCACATGCAGTTGAAGCTAAATCATGTATATCACAAGCATTTGAAGCTGAACCATTTGTTTCGCATGAATATTAAGCTAAACCATGTGTTTCGAATGAATTTGAAGCTAAATCATGTGTTTCGCAAGCATTTGAAGCTAACTCGTTTGTTTCGCATGCAGTTGAAGTTACATCATGTATATCACAAGTGTTTGACTCGAAACCATTTGATTTGCATGGATTTGAAGCTAAGCCTTCTACTTCGCATTGATTTGAAGCTGAATAATGTGTTTCGCTTGAATTTGAAGCTAACACGATTGTTTCACATGCAGTTGAAGACGAATCACTTATAAAACAGGTTTTTGATGCTAAACTATTCGTTTCGCATGGATTTGAAGCTAAGCCTTCTTCTTCGCATTGATTGGAAGCTAAATCACGTCTTTCGCATGGATTTGAGGCTAACTCGTTTGTTTCGCATGCAGTTGGAGCTAAATCATGTATTTCACAAGTACTTGAAGCGAACCATTTGATTTGCATGGATTTGAAGCTGAGCCTTCTACTTCGCATCGATTTGAAGCTTAATCATGTGTTTAGCATGGACTTGAAGCTAACTCGTTTGTTTCGCCTGCATTTGAAGCTACAATATTTATATCGCATGTATATGAAGCTAAATCATTTGTGTCGCATGGATTTGAAGCTAAACCTTCTACATCGCATTGATTTGAAGCTAAATCATGTGTTTCGCTTGGATTTGAAGCTATACCTTCTACATCGCTTTGAGTTGAAGCTAAATCATGTGTTTCGCATGGATTTGAATCTAACTCGTTAGTTTCGCCTGCATTTGAAGCCTTATCACTTGTATCGCAAGTATCTAAACCTAAATCATTTGTGTCTCATGTATTTAAAGCTAAGCCTTCTACTTCGTATAGATTTTAAGCTAAATGATATGTATCGCATGGATTTTGAAGCTAACTCGTTTGATTCCTCTGCATTTGAAGCTATATCACTTATATCCCAAGTGTTTGAAGCTAAATCATTTGTTTCGCACGGATTTGAACTTAAACCTTTTACACGCATTCATTTGAAGCTAAATGATGTGATTCGCTTGGATTTTAAGCTAACTCGTTTGTTTCCCCTGCATTTGAAGCTATATCACTTATATCGCAAGTTCATGTGCTAAATCAAGTGTTTCGCTTTGACTTGAAGCTAAACCATCTACATCGCATTGATTTGCAGCTAAGTCATGTGTTTCGCATGGATTTGAAGCTAACTCGTTTGTTTCGTCTCCTTTTGAAGCTATTTCACTCATAGCCCAAGTATCTGAAGCTAAATCATTTGTTTCGCATGGATTTGAAGCTAAGCCTTCTACTTCGTATCGATTTGAAGCTTAATGATATGTATCGCATGGGTTTCGAACCTACCCCGTTTGATTCGTCTCCATATGCAGCTAAATCAATTATATCCCAAGTGTTTGAAGCTAAATCATTTATTTAGCATGGAATTGAAGCTAAACCTTTTACATGGCATTGATTTGAAGCTAAATCATATGTTTCGCTTGTATTTGAAGCTATACCTTCTACATCGCATTGAGTTGAAGCTAAATCATGTGTTTCGCATGGATTTGAATCTAACTCGTTTGTTTCGCCTGCATTTGAAGCCTTATCACTTACATCGCAAGTATCTTAACCTAAATCATTTGTGTCGCATGGATTTAAAGCTAAGCATTCTACTTCGTATAGATTTTAAGCTAAATGATATGTATCGCATGGATTTTGAAACTAACTCGTTTGATTCCACTGCATTTGAAGCTATATCACTTATATCCCAAGTGTTTGAAGCTAAATCATTTGTTTCGCACGGATTTGAAGCTAAACCTTTTACATCGCATTGATTTGAAGCTTAATCATGTGTTTTGCATGGATTTGAAGCTAACTCGTTTGATTCGTCTGCAATTGAAGCTATATCACTTATATCGCAAGTTCATGTGCTAAATCAAGTGTTTCGCTTTGACTTGAAGCTAACTCATTGGTGTCGCCTGCATTTGAATCTATATCACTTATATTGCAAGTATTTGAAGCTAAATCATTTGTGTCTCATGGATTTTGAAGCTAACTCGTTTGATTCGTCTGCATTTGAAGCTATATCACTTATATGCCAAGTGTTTGAAGCGAAATCATTTGTTCCGCAAGGATTTGAAGCTAAACCTTCTACATCGTATTGATTTGAGGCTGAATCATGTGTTTCACGTTTTATTTGCAGCTAAACCTTCTACATCGCACGGATTAGAAGCAAAATCATGTGTTTCGCATGGATTTGAAGCTAACTCGTTTGATTCGTCTGCATTTGATGCTACATCACTTATATCGCAAGTATCTGAAGCTAAATCATTTGTATCGCATGAATTTGAATCTAAACCTCTGTGTTTCGAATGGATTTGAACCTAAATCTTGTCTTTCGCATGCATTTGAAAATTAGTCATGTGTTTTGCTTGGATTTGAAGCTATCTCGTTTGTTTCGCCTGCATTTGAATCTACATCACTTATATCGCAAGTATTTGAAGCTAAATCATTTGTGTCGCATGGATTTGAAGGTAACTCGTTAGTTTCGCCTGCATTTGAAGCTATATCACTTATATCGCAAGGTATCTGAACCTAAATCACTTGTTTCGCATGGATTTGATGCTAAGCCTTCTCTTCGCATGGATTTACATCTAAATGATGTGTGTCGCATGATTTTGAAGCTAACTCGTTTGATTCGTCTGCATTTGAAGCTGTATCACTTATATCCCAAGTGTTTGATGCTAAATCATTTGCTTCGCATGGATTTGATGCTAAACCTCCTACATCGCATTGATTTGAAGCTAAATCATGTGTTTTGCATGGATTTGATGCTAACTCGTTTGTTTCCACTGCATTTGAAGCTATATCAGTTATATCGCAAGTATCTGATGCTAAATCATTTGTTTCGCATGGATTTTGAAGCTAACTCGTTTGATTCGTCTGCATTTGAAGCTATATCACTTATATGCCAAGTGTTTGAAGCTAAATCATTTGTTTCGCAAGGATTTTGAAGCTAAACCTGCTACATCGTATTGATTTGAAGCTGAATCATGTGTTTCGCGTTTATTTCCAGCTAAACCTTCTACATCCCACGGATTTGAAGCAAAATCATGTGTTTCGCATGGATTTGAAGCTAACTCGTTTGATTCGTCTGCATTTGAAGCTATATCACTTATATCCCAAGTGTTTGAAGCTAAATCAATTGTTTCGCGTGGATTTGACGCTAAACCTTCTGCATCGCATTGATTTGAAGCTAATTCGTTTGTTTCGTCTGAATTCGAAGCTGTACCATTTATATCGCAAGTATCTGAACCTAAATCGTATGTTTCGCATGGATTGAAACTAAACCTACTACATAGCATTGGTTTGCAGCTAACCTTCTACATCGCATGGATTTGAAGCTAAAGCTTCTACATCGCATTCATTTGCTTCTTAATCATGTGTTTCGCATGGATTAGGAGCTAACTCGTTTGTTTCGCTGCATTTGAAGCTATATCACTTATATCGTTAAGCATCTGAAGCTAAAATCACTGGTTTCGCATGGATTTGAAGCTAAACCTTCTACATTCGCATTGATTTGAAGCTGAATCATGTGTTTCGCGTTTATTTGCAACTAAACCTTCTAAATCGCACGGATTTGAAGCAAAATCATGTGTTTCGCATGGATTTGAAGATAACTCGTTTGATTCGTCTGCATTTGAAGCTATATCACTTATATCCCAACTGTTTTGAAGCTAAATCATTCGATTCGCATGGATTTGATGCTAAACCTTCTACATCGCATTCATTTGCTTCTTAATCATGTGTTTCGCATGATTAGGAGCTAACTCGTTTGTTTCGCCTGCATTTGAAGCTATATCACTTATATCGTTAAGCATCTGAAGCTAAATCACTGGTTTCGCATGGATTTGAAGCTAAACCTTCTACATCGCATTGATTTGAAGCTGAATCATGTGTTTCGCGTTTATTTGCAACTAAACCTTCTAAATCGCACGGATTTGAAGCAAAATCATGTGTTTCGCATGGATTTGAAGATAACTCGTTTGATTCGTCTGCATTTGAAGCTATATCACTTATATCCCAACTGTTGAAGCTAAATCATTCGATTCGCATGGATTTGATGCTAAACCTTCTACATCGCATTGATTTGAAGCTAAATCATGTGATTCGCTTGGATTTGAAGCTAACTCGTTTGTTTCCCCCTGCATTTGAAGCTGTATCACTTATATCCCAAGTGTTTGAAGCTAAATCATTTGTGTCGCATGGATTTGAAGGTAACTCGTTAGTTTCGCCTGCATTTGAAGCTATATCACTTATATCGCAAGTATCTGAACCTAAATCACTTGTTTCGCATGGATTTGATGCTAAGCCTTCTCTTTCGCATGGATTTAAAGCTAAATGATGTGTTGTCGCATGGATTTTGAAGCTAACTCGTTTGATTCGTCTGCATTTGAAGCTGTATCACTTATATCCCAAGTGTTTGATGCTAAATCATTTGCTTCGCATAGATTTGATGCTAAACCTCCTACATCGCATTGATTTGAAGCTAAATCATGTGATTCGCTTGGATTTGAAGCTAACTCGTTGTTTCCCCTGCATTTGAAGCTGTATCACTTATATCCCAAGTGTTTGAAGCTAAATCATTTGTGTCGCATGGATTTGAAGGTAACTCGTTAGTTTCGCCTGCATTTGAAGCTATATCACTTATATCGCAAGTATCTGAACCTAAATCACTTGTTTCGCATGGATTTGATGCTAAGCCTTCTCTTTCGCATGGATTTAAAGCTAAATGATGTGTGTCGCATGGATTTTGAAGCTAACTCGTTTGATTCGTCTGCATTTGAAGCTGTATCACTTATATCCCAAGTGTTTGATGCTAAATCATTTTTTTCGCATGGATTTGAACCTAAACCTTCTACATCGCGTTGATATGAAGATAGAAACACATGAATTAGTTTCAAATTAATGCGATGTGGAAGGTTTAGCATCAAAACCATGCGAAACAAATGATTTAGATTCAGATACTTGCGATATATGTTATTTAGCTTCAAATGCAGACGAAACAAACGAGCTAGCTTCAACTCCAAACGAATCAGATGATTTAGGTTCAAATCAATGTTATGTGGAAGGTTTAGATTCAAATCCATGCAACACAAACGATTTAGATTCAGATACTTGCAATATAAGTGATACAGCTACAAATGCAGGCAAAACGGACGAGTTAGCTTCAAATCCATGCGAAACAGATAATTTATCTTCAAATCAATGCGATGTAGAAGGTTTAGCTTCAAATCCATGCGGAACAAATGATTTAGCTTCAAACACTTGTGATATAAGTGATATGGCTGCAAATGTAGACGAATCAAACGGGATAGCTTCAAAATCCATGCGATACATTTCATTTAGATTCAAATCGATACGATATAGAAGGTTTAGCTTCAAATCCATGCAAAACACATGATTTTTCTTCAAATAATTGCGATTGTAGAAGGTATAGCTTCAATCCAAAAGAACACATTATTTATTTTCAAATCAATGCGAAATAGAAGGCTTAGCTTCAAATCCATGTAAAACAAATGATTTAGCTTCAAATCAATACGATGTAGAAGGTTTAGCTTCAAATCCATGCGAAACAAATGATTTAGCTTCAGATACTTGCGATATAAGTGATATAGCATCAAATGCAGGCGAAACGAACGAGTTAGCTTCAAATCCATGCGAAACAAATGATTTAGCTTTAAATCCATGCGAAACACATGATTTAGCTTTAAATCCATGCGAAGTAGAAGGCTTAGCTTCAAATCCATGCGAAACAAGTGATTTAGGTTCGGATATTTGCGATGTCAGTGATATAGCTTCAAATGCAGGCGAAATTAACGAGTTATCTTCAAATCCATGCGAAACACACGATTTAGCAGCTAATCAATGCGATGTAGAAGGTTTAGCTTCAACTCCATGCGAAACACATGATTTAGCTTCAAACACTTGGGATATCAGTGATATAGATTCAAATGCAGACGAATCATCGAGTTAGCTTCAAATCCATGCGAAACACATGATTTATCAGCAAATCAATGCGATGTAGAAGGTTTAGCTCAAATCCATGCGAAACACGTGATTCAGCTTCAAATCAATACGATGTAGAAGGTTTAGCTTAAAATCCTTGCGAAACACATGATTTAGCTGCAAATCAATGCGATGTAGAAGGTTTAGCTTCAAAACCATGCGAAGCAAATGATTTAGCATCAGATAATTGCGATGTAGAAGGATTAGCTTCAAATCCATGCTAAACATTTGATTTAGTTTCAGATACTTGCGATATAAGTGATATAGATTCAAATGCAGGAGAAACAAACGAGTTAGCTTCATGTCCAAGCCAAACACATGATTTAGCTGCAAATCAATGCGATGTAGAAGGTTTAGCTTCTAATCCATGCGAAACCCATGATTTAGGTTCAGGTACTTGCGATATAAGTGATATAGCTTCAAATGCAGGAGAAACAAACGAGTTAGCTTCAAATCAGTGCGAAACAAATGGTGTAGATTCAGATACTTGTCATAAATATGATTAGCTTCAACTGCATGCGAAACAAGCGAGTTAACTTCAAATCCATGCGAAACACATGTTTTAGCTTCAAATCAATGCGAATTAGAAGTCTTAGCCACAGATCCATGCGGAACAAATGAATTTAGCTTCAAGTACTTGCGATATAAGTGATATAGCTACAAATGCAGGCGAATCAAACGTGGTAGGTTCAAAATCCATGCGATACATATCATTTAGCTTCAAATCGATACGAAGTAGAAAGCTTAGCTTCAAATCGATGCGAAACAAATGATTTAGGTTCAGATACTGGCGATACATTGACATAGCCTCAAATGCAAGCGAAACTAACGAGTTAGCTTCAAATCCAAGCGAAACACATGATTTAGCTTCAAATCAATGCGATGTAGATGGTTTTAGCATCAAATCCAAGCGAGACACATGATTAGCTTCAAATCAATGCGATGTAGAAGGTTTAGCTTCAAATCCTTGCGAAACAAATGATTTACCTCCAAACACTTGGGATATGAGTGATATAGCTTCAAATGCACGCGGAACAAACGAGTTAGCTTCAAATCCATGCGAAACACATGATTTAGCTGCAAATCAATGCGATGTAGAAGGTTTAGCTTCAAATCCATGCGAAACAAATGATTGAGCATCAGATACTTGCGTTATAAGCGATATAGCTTCAAATGCAGGGGAAACAAACGAGTTAGCTTCAAATCCAAGCAAAACACATGATTTAGTTTCGAATCAATGCGATGTAGAAGGTTTAGCTTCAAATCCATGCGAAACAAATGATTTAGCTTCAAACACTTGGGATATAAGTGATATAGCTGCAAATGCAGACGAATCAAACGTGGTAGGTTTCAAAATCCATGCGATACATATCATTTTGCTTCAAATCGATACGAAGTAGAAAGCTTAGCTTCAAATCGATGCGAAACAAATGATTTAGGTTCAGATACTTGCGATACATTGACATAGCCTCAAATGCAAGCGAAACTAACGAGTTAGATTCAAATCCTTGCGAAACACATGATTTAGCTGCAAATCAATGCGATGTTGAAGGTTTAGCTTCAAATCATGCGAAACAAATGATCTAACTCCAAACACTTGGGGTATAAGAAATATATCTGCAAATGCAGACGAATCAAACGGGGTAGGTTCAAAATCCATGCGATACATATCATTTAGCTTCAAATCGATACGAAGTAGAAGGCTTAGCTTCAAATCCATGCGAAACAAATGATTTAGGTTCAGATACTTGCGATATATTGATATAGCTTCAAATGCAGGCGAAACTAACGAGTTAGATTTAAATCCATGCGAAACACATGATTTAGCTTCAAATCAATGCGATGTAGAAGGTTTAGCCTCAAATCCAAGCGAAACACATGATTTAGCTTCAAATCAATGCAATGTAGAAGGTTAGCTTCAAATCCAAGCGAAACACATGATTTAGCTTCAAATCAATGCGATGTAGTAGGTTTAGCTTCAAATCCATGCGACACAACTGATTTAGCATCAGATACATGCGATATAAGCGAGATAGCTTCAAATGCAGGACAAACAAACGAGTTAGCTTCAAATCCATGCGAAAAAGATGATTTAGCTTCAAATAATTGCGATGTAGAAGGTTTAGCTTCAAATCCAAGCGAAACACATGATTTAGCTTCAAACACTTGGGGTATAAGTAATATAGCTGCAAATGCAGACGAATCAAACGGGTAGGTTCAAAATCCATGCGATACATATCATTTAGCTCCAAATCGATACGAAGTAGAAGGCTTAGCTTCAAATCCATGCGAAACAAATGATTGAGCATCAGATACTTGCGTTGTAAGTGATATAGCTTCAAATGCAGGGGAAACAAACGAGTTAGCTTCAAATCCAAGCGAAACACATGATTTAGCTTCAAATCAATGCGATGTAGATGGTTTTAGCATCAAATCCAAGCGAGACACATGATTTAGCTTCAAATCAATGCAATGTAGAAGGTTTAGCTTCAAATCCAGGCGAAACAAATGATTTACCTCCAAACACTTGGGATATGAGTGATATAGCTTCAAATGCAAGCGGAACAAACGAGTTAGCTTCAGATCCATGCGAACACATGATTTAGCTGCAAATCAATGCGATGTAGAAGGTTTAGCTTCAAGTCCATGCGTAACAAATGATTTAGCTTCAAACACTTGGATATAAGTGATATAGCTGCAAATGCAGACGAATCAAACGTGGTAGGTTCAAAATCCATGCGATACATATCATTTAGCTTCAAATCGATACGAAGTAGAAAGCTTAGCTTCAAATCGATGCGAAACAAATGATTTAGGTTCAGATACTTGCGATATATTGACATAGCCTCAAATGCAGGCGAAACTAACGAGTTAGATTCAAATCCTTGCGAAACACATGATTTAGCTGCAAATCAATGCGATGTTGAAGGTTTAGCTTCAAATCCATGCGAAACAAATGATTTAACTCCAAACACTTGGGGTATAAGTAATATATCTGCAAATGCAGACGAATCAAACGGGGTAGGTTCAAAATCCATGCGATACATATCATTTAGCTTCAAATCGATACGAAGTAGAAGGCTTAGCTTCAAATCCATGCGAAACAAATGATTTAGGTTCAGATACTTGCGATATATTGATATAGCTTCAAATGCAGGCGAAACTAACGAGTTAGTTTTAAATCCATGCGAAACACATGATTTAGCTGCAAATCAATGCGATGTAGAAGGTTTAGCTTCAAATCCATGCGAAACAAATGATGAGCATCAGATACTTGCGTTATAAGTAATATAGCTTCAAATGCAGGGGAAACAAACGAGTTAGCTTCAAATCCAAGCGAAACACATGATTTAGCTTCAAATCAATGCAATGTAGAAGGTTTAGCTTCAAATCCAAGCGAAACACATGATTTAGCTTCAAATCAATGCGATGTAGTTGGTTTAGCTTCAAATCCATGCGACACAACTGATTTAGCATCAGATACATGCGATACAAGCGAGATAGCTTCAAATGCAGGGCAAACAAACGAGTTAGCTTCAAATCCATGCGAAAAAGGTGATTTAGCTTCAAATAAATGCGATGTAGAAGGTTTAGCTTCAAATCCAAGCGAAACACATGATTTAGCTTCAAACACTTGGGGTATAAGTAATATAGCTGCAAATGCAGACGAATCAAACGGGGTAGGTTCAAAATCCATGCGATACATATCATTTAGCTTCAAATCGATACGAAGTAGAAGGCTTAGCTTCAAATCCATGCGAAACAAATGATTTAGGTTCAGATACTTGCGATATATTGATATAGCTTCAAATGCAGGCGAAACTAACGAGTTAGTTTTAAATCCATGCGAAACACATGATTTAGCTGCAAATCAATGCGATGTAGAAGGGTTTAGCTTCAAATCCATGCGAAACAAATGATTGAGCATCAGATACTTGCGTTATAAGTAATATAGCTTCAAATGCAGGGGGAAACAAACGAGTTAGCTTCAAATCCAAGCGAAACACATGATTTAGCTTCAAATCAATGCGATGTAGTTGGTTTAGCTTCAAATCCATGCGACACAACTGATTTAGCATCAGATACATGCGATACAAGCGAGATAGCTTCAAATGCAGGGCAAACAAACGAGTTAGCTTCAAATCCATGCGAAAAAGGTGATTTAGCTTCAAATAAATGCGATGTAGAAGGTTTAGCTTCAAATCCAAGCGAAACACATGATTTAGCTTCAAACACTTGGGGTATAAGTAATATAGCTGCAAATGCAGACGAATCAACCGGGGTAGGTTCAAAATCCATTCGATACAAATCATTTAGCTTCAAATCGATACGAAGTAGCAGGATTAGCTTCAAATCCATGCGAAACAAATGATTTAGCTTCAGATACTTGCGATATAAGTGATATAGATTCAAATGCTGACGAATCAATCGAGTTACCTACAAAATCCATGCGAAACACAACATTTAGCTTCAAATAGATCCGAAGTATAAGCCTTAGCTTCTAATCCATGCGAAACACATGTTTTAGCTTCAAATCAATGCGAATTAGAAGTCTTAGCTACAGATCCTTGCGGAACATATGATTTAGCTTCAAGTACTTGCGATATAAGTGATATAGCTACAAATGCAGGCGAAGCAAACGAGTTAGCTTCAAATCCAAGCGAAACACATGATTTAGCTTCAAATCAATGCGATGTAGTTGGTTTAGCTTCAAATCCATGCGACACAACTGATTTAGCATCAGATACATGCGATACAAGCGAGATAGCTTCAAAGCAGGGCAAACAAACGAGTTAGCTTCAAATCCATGCGAAAAAGGTGATTTAGCTTCAAATAAATGCGATGTAGAAGGTTTAGCTTCAAATCCAAGCGAAACACATGATTTAGCTTCAAACACTTGGGGTATAAGTAATATAGCTGCAAATGCAGACGAATCAACCGGGGTAGGTTCAAAATCCATTCGATACAAATCATTTAGCTTCAAATCGATACGAAGTAGCAGGATTAGCTTCAAATCCATGCGAAACAAATGATTTAGCTTCAGATACTTGCGATATAAGTGATATAGATTCAAATGCTGACGAATCAATCGAGTTACCTACAAAATCCATGCGAAACACAACATTTAGCTTCAAATAGATCCGAAGTATAAGCCTTAGCTTCTAATCCATGCGAAACACATGTTTTAGCTTCAAATCAATGCGAATTAGAAGTCTTAGCTACAGATCCTTGCGGAACAAATGATTTAGCTTCAAGTACTTGCGATATAAGTGATATAGCTACAAATGCAGGCGAAGCAAACGAGTTAGCTTCAAATCCAAGCGAAACACATGAATTAGCTTCAAATCAATGCGATGTAGATGGTTTAGCATCAAATCCAAGCGAGACACATGATTTAGCTTCAAATCAATGCGATGTAGAAGGTTTAGCTTCAAATCGATGCGAAACAAATGATTTAGGTTCAGATACTTGCGATATATTGATATAGCCTCAAATGCAGGCGAAACTAACGAGTTAGATTCAAATCATTGCGAAACACATGATTTAGCTGCAAATCAATGCGATGTTGAAGGTTTAGCATCAAATCCATCCGGAACAAATGATTTATGTTTAGATACTTGCGATATAAGCGAGATAGCTTCAAATGCAGGACAAACAAACGAGTTAGCTTCAAATCCATGCGAAAAAGATGATTTAGCTTCAAATCAATGCGATGTAGAAGGTTTAGCTTCAAATCCATGCGAAACAAATGATTTATCTTCAAACACTTGGGATATAAGTGATATAGCTGCAAATGCAGACGAATCAAACGAGGTAGGTTCAAAATCCATGCGATACATATCATTTAGTTTCAAATCGATACGAAGTAGAAAGCTTAGCTTCAAATCGATGCGAAACAAATGATTTAGGTTCAGATACTTGCGATATATTGACATAGCCTCAAATGCAGGCGAAACTAACGAGTTAGATACAAATCCTTGCGAAACACATGATTTAGCTGCAAATCAATGCGATGTTGAAGGTTTAGCTTCAAATCCATGCGAAACAAATGATTTAACTCCAAACACTTGGGGTATAAGTAATATATCTGCATATGCAGACGAATCAAACGGGGTAGGTTCAAATCCATGCGATACATATCATTTAGCTTCAAATCGATACGAAGTAGAAGGCTTAGCTTCAAATCCATGCGAAACAAATGATTGAGCATCAGATACTTGCGTTGTAAGTGATATAGCTTCAAATGCAGGGGAAACAAACGAGTTAGCTTCAAATCATGCAAAACACATGATTAAGCTTGAAACCAATACTATGTAGAAGGTATACCTTCAAATCCAAGCGAAACACATGATTTAGCTTCAAATCAATGCGATGTAGAAGGTTTAGCTTCAAATCCAAGCGAAACACATGATTTAGCTTCAAATCAATGCGATGTAGTAGGTTTAGCTTCAAATCCATGCGACACAACTGATTTAGCATCAGATACATGCGATATAAGCGAGATAGCTTCAAATGCAGGACAAACAAACGAGTTAGCTTCAAATCCATGCGAAAAAGATGATTTAGCTTCACATAAATGCGATGTAGAAGGTTTAGCTTCAAATCCAAGCGAAACACATGATTTAGCTTCAAACACTTGGGGTATAAGTAATATAGCTGCAAATGCAGACGAATCAAACGGGGTAGGTTCAAAAATCCATGCGATACACATCATTTAGCTTCAAATCGATACGAAGTAGAAGGCTTAGCTTCAAATCCATGCGAAACAAATGATTGAAAATCAGATACTTGCGTTGTAAGTGATATAGTTTCAAATGCAGGGGAAACAAACGAGTTAGCTTCAAATCCAAGCGAAACACATGATTTAGCTTCAAATCAATGCGATGTAGATGGTTTAGCATCAAATCCAAGCGAGACACATGATTTAGCTTCAAATCAATGCAATGTAGAAGGTTATTAGCTTCAAATCCAGGCGAAACAAATGATTTACCTCCAAACACTTGGGATATGAGTGATATAGCTTCAAATGCAAGCGGAACAAACGTCGTTAGCTTCAAATCCATGCGAAACACATGATTTAGCTGCAAATCAATGCGATGTAGAAGGTTTAGCTTCATATCCATGCGAAACAAATGAATGAGCATCAGATTCTTGCGTTATAAGTGATATAGCTTCAAATGCAGACGAAACAAACGAGTTAGCTTCAAATCCAAGCGAAACACATGATTTAGCTTCAAATCAATGCGATGTAGAAGGTTTAGCTTCAAATCCATGCGAAACAAATGATTTAGCTTCAAACACTTGGGATATAAGTGATATAGCTGCAAATGCAGACGAATCAAACGGGGTAGGCTCAAATCCATGCGATACATATCATTTAGCTTCAAATCGATACGAAGTAGAAGGATTAGCTTCAAATCATGCGAAACAAATGATTGAGCATCAGATACTTGCGTTATAAGTGATATAGCTTCAATGCAGGGGAAACAAACGAGTTAGCTTCAAATCCATGCAAAACACGTGATTAAGCTTGAAACCAATACTAAGTAGAAGGTATACATTCAAATCCAAGCGAAACACATGATTTAGCTTCAAATCAATGCGATGTAGGAGGTTTAGCTTCAAATCCAAGCGAAACACATGATTTAGCTTCAAACACTTGGGGTATAAGTAATATAGCTGCAAATGCAGACGAATCAAACGGGGTAGGTTCAAAATCCAAGCGATACATATCATTTAGCTTCAAATCGATACGAAGTAGAAGGGCTTAGCTTCAAATCCATGCGAAACAAATGATTTAGCTTCAGATACTTGCGATATAAGTGATATAGCTTCAAATGCTGACGAATCAATCGAGTTAGCTTCAAATCCATGCGATACACAACATTTAGCTTCAAATAGATCCGAAGTATAAGCCTTAGCTTCTAATCCATGCGAAACACATGATTTAGGTTCAGGTACTTGCGATATAAGTGATGTAGCTTCAATGCAGGAGAAACAAACGAGTTTGCTTCAAATCAGTGCGAAACAAATGGTGTAGATTCAGATACTTGTCATAAACATGATTTAGCTTCAACTGCATGCGAAACAAACGAGTTAGCTTCAAATCCATGAGAAACACATGATTTGGGCTTCAAATCAATGCGATGTAGAAGGTTTAGCATCAAATCCATGCAAAACACATGATTTAGCTTCAAATCAATGCGATGTAGAAGGTTTAGCTTCAAATTCATGCGCAACAAATGATTTAGCTTCAGATACTTGCGATATAAGTGATATAGCATCATATGCAGGCGAAACGAACGAGTTAGCTTCAAATCCATGCGAAACAAATTATTTAGCTTCAGATACTTGCGATATAAGTGATATAGCTACAAATGCAGGCGAAACGAACGAGTTAGCTTCAAATCCAAGCGAAACACATGAATTAGCTTCAAATCAATGCGATGTAGATGGTTTAGCATCAAATCCAAGCGAGACACATGATTTAGCTTCAAATCAATGCGATGTAGAAGGTTTAGCTTCAAATCCATGCGAAACAAATGATTTACCTCCAAACACTTGGGATATGAGTGATATAGCTTCAAATGCACGCGGAACAAACGAGTTAGCTTCAAATCCATGCGAAACACATGATTTAGCTGCAAATCAATGCGATGTAGAAGGTTTAGCTTCAATCCATGCGAAACAAATGATTGAGCATCAGATTCTTGCATTATAAGTGATATAGCTTCAAATGCAGGGGAAACAAACGAGTTAGCTTCAAATCCAAGCGAAACACATGATTTAGCTTCAAATCAATGCGATGTAGAAGGTTTAGCTTCAAATCCCATGCGAAACAAATGATTTATCTTCAAACACTTGGGATATAAGTGATATAGCTGCAAATGCAGACGAATCAAACGGGGTAGGTTCAAAATCCATGCGATACATATCATTTAGTTTCAAATCGATACGAAGTAGAAAGCTTAGCTTCAAATCGATGCGAAACAAATGATTTAGGTTCAGATACTTGCGATATATTGACATAGCCTCAAATGCAGGCGAAACTAACGAGTTAGATTCAAATCCTTGCGGAACACATGATTTAGCTGCAAATCAATGCGATGTTGAAGGTTTAGCTTCAAATCCATGCGAAACAAATGATTTAACTCCAAACACTTGGGGTATAAGTAATATATCTGCATATGCAGACGAATCAAACGGGGTAGGTTCAAAATCCATGCGATACATATCATTTAGCTTCAAATCGATACGAAGTAGAAGGCTTAGCTTCAAATCCATGCGAAACAAATGATTTAGCTTTAAACCAATGCGATGTAGAAGGTTTAGCCTCAAATCCAAGCGAAACACATGATTTAGCTTCAAATCAATGCAATGTAGAAGGTTTAGCTTCAAATCCAAGCGAAACACATGATTTAGCTTCAAATCAATGCGATGTAGTAGGTTTAGATTCAAATCATGCGACACAACTGATTTAGCATCAGATACATGCGATATAAGCGAGATAGCTTCAAATGCAGGACAAACAATCGAGTTAGCTTCAAATCCATGCGAAAAAGATGATTAGCTTCAAATAAATGCGATGTAGAAGGTTTAGCTTCAAATCCAAGCGAAACACATGATTTAGCTTCAAACACTTATGGTATAAGTAATATAGCTGTAAATGCAGACGAATCAAACGGGGTAGGTTCAAAATCCATGCGATACATATCATTTAGCTTCAAATCGATACGAAGTAGAAGGCTTAGCTTCAAATCCATGCGAAACAAATGATTGAGCATCAGATACTTGCGTTGTAAGTGATATAGCTTCAAATGCAGGGGAAACAAACGAGTTAGCTTCAAATCCATGCAAAACACATGATTAAGCTTGAAACCAATACTATGTAGAAGGTATACCTTCAAATCCAAGCGAAACACATGATTTAGCTTCAAATCAATGCGATGTAGAAGGTTTAGCTTCAAATCCATGCGAAACAAATGATTTAGCTTCAAACACTTGGGATATAAGTAATATATCTGCAAATGCAGACGAATCAAACGGAGTAGGTTCAAAATCCATGCGATACATATCATTTAGCTTCAAATCGATACGAAGTAGAAGGCTTAGCTTCAAATCCATGCGAAACAAATGATTTAGGTTCAGATACTTGCGATATATTGATATAGCTTCAGATGCAGCGAAACTAACGAGTTAGATTTAAATCCATGCGAAACACATGATTTAGCTGCAAATCAATGCGATGTAGAAGGTTTAGCTTCAAATCCATGCGAAACAAATGATTGAGCATCAGATACTTGCGTTATAAGTAATATAGCTTCAAATGCAGGGGAAACAAACGAGTTAGCTTCAAATCCAAGCGAAACACATGATTTAGCTTCAAATCAATGCGATGTAGAAGGTTTAGCCTCAAATCCAAGCGAAACACGTGATTTAGCTTCAAATCAATGCAATGTAGAAGGTTTAGCTTCAAATCCAAGCGAAACACATGATTAGCTTCAAATCAATGCGATGTAGTAGGTTTAGCTTCAAATCCATGCGACACAACTGATTTAGCATCAGATACATGCGATATAAGCGAGATAGCTTCAAATGCAGGACAAACAAACGAGTTAGCTTCAAATCCATGCGAAAAGATGATTTAGCTTCACATAAATGCGATGTAGAAGGTTTAGCTTCAAATCCAAGCGAAACACATGATTTAGCTTCAAACACTTGGGGTATAAGTAATATAGCTGCAAATGCAGACGAATCAAACGGGGTAGGTTCAAAATCCATACGATACATATCATTTAGCTTCAAATCGATACGAAGTAGAAGGCTTAGCTTCAAATCCATGCGAAACAAATGATTGAGCATCAGATACTTGCGTTGTAAGTGATATAGCTTCAAATGCAGGGGAAACAAACGAGTTAGCTTCAAATCGAAGCGAAACACATGATTTAGCTTCAAATCAATGCGATGTAGATGGTTTAGCATCAAATCCAAGCGAGACACATGATTTAGCTTCAAATCAATGCAATGTAGAAGGTTTAGCTTCAAAATCCAGGCGAAACAAATGATTTACCTCCAAACACTTGGGATATGAGTGATATAGCTTCAAATGCAAGCGGAACAAACGAGTTAGCTTCAAATCCATGCGAAACACATGATTTAGCTGCAAATCAATGCGATGTAGAAGGTTTAGCTTCAAATCCATGCGAAACAAATGATTGAGCATCAGATTCTTGCGTTATAAGTGATATAGATTCAAATGCAGACGAAACAAACGAGTTAGCTTCAAATCCAAGCGAAACACATGATTTAGCTTCAAATCAATGCGATGTAGAAGGTTTAACTTCAAATCCATGCGAAACAAATGAATTTAGCTTCAAACACTTGGGATATAAGTGATATAGCTGCAAATGCAGACGAATCAAACGGGGTAGGCTCAAAATCCATGCGATACATATCATTTAGCTTCAAATCGATACGAAGTAGAAGGATTAGCTTCAAATCCATGCGAAACAAATGATTGAGCATGAGATACTTGCGTTATAAGTGATATAGCTTCAAATGCAGGGGAAACAAACGAGTTAGCTTCAAATCCATGCAAAACACATGATTTAGCTTCAAATCAATGCGATGTAGAAGGTTTAGCTTCAAATCCATGCGAAACAAATGATTGAGCATCAGATTCTTGCGTTATAAGTGATATAGCTTCAAATGCAGGGGAAACAAACGAGTTAGCTTCAAATCCAAGCGAAACACATGATTTAGCTTCAAATCAATGCGATGTAGAAGGTTTAGCTTCAAATCCATGCGAAACAAATAATTTATCTTCAAACACTTGGGATATAAGTGATATAGCTGCAAATGCAGACGAATCAAACGGGGTAGGTTCAAAATCCATGCGATACATATCATTTAGTTTCAAATCGATACGAAGTAGAAAGCTTAGCTTCAAATCGATGCGAAACAAATGATTTAGGTTCAGATACTTGCGATATATTGACATAGCCTCAAATGCAGGCGAAACTAACGAGTTAGATTCAAATCCTTGCGAAACACTTGATTTAGCTGCAAATCAATGCGATGTTGAAGTTTAGCTTCAAATCCATGCGAAACAAATGATTTAACTCCAAACACTTGGGGTATAAGTAATATATCTGCATATGCAGACGAATCAAACGGGGTAGGTTCAAAATCCATGCGATACATATCATTTAGCTTCAAATCGATACGAAGTAGAAGGCTTAGCTTCAAATCCATGCGAAACAAATGATTTAGCTTTAAACCAATGCGATGTAGAAGGTTTAGCCTCAAATCCAAGCGAAACACATGATTTAGCTTCAAATCAATGCAATGTAGAAGGTTTAGCTTCAAATCCAAGCGAAACACATGATTTAGCTTCAAATCAATGCGATGTAGTAGGTTTAGATTCAAATCCATGCGACACAACTGATTTAGCATCAGATACATGCGATATAAGCGAGATAGCTTCAAATGCAGGACAAACAAACGAGTTAGCTTCAAATCCATGCGAAAAAGATGATTTAGCTTCAAATAAATGCGATGTAGAAGGTTTAGCTTCAAATCCAAGCGAAACACATGATTTAGCTTCAAACACTTGTGGTATAAGTAATATAGCATCAAATCCAAGCGAGACACATGATTTAGCTTCAAATCGATGCGATGTAGAAGGTTTAGCTTCAAATCCATGCGAAACAAATGATTTACCTCCAAACACTTGGGATATGAGTGATATAGCTTCAAATGCACGCGGAACAAACGAGTTAGCTTCAAATCCATGCGAAACACATGATTTAGCTGCAAATCAATACGATGTAGAAGGATTAGCTTCAAATCCATGCGAAACAAATAATTTACCTCCAAACACTTGGGATATGTGTGATATAGCTTCAAATGCACGCGGAACAAACGAGTTAGCTTCAAATCCATGCGAAACACATGATTTAGCTGCAAATCAATGCGATGTAGAAGGTTTAGCTTCAAATCCATGCGAAACAAATGATTGAGCATCAGATTCTTGCGTTATAAGTGATATAGCTTCAAATGCAGGCGAAACTAACGAGTTAGATTCAAATCCTTGCGAAACACATGATTTAGCTGCAAATCAATGCGATGTTGAAGGTTTAGCTTCAAATCCATCCGAAACAAATGATTTATGTTTAGATACTTGCGATATAAGCGAGATAGCTTCAAATGCAGGACAAACAAACGAGTTAGCTTCGAATCCATGCGAAAAAGATGATTTAGCTTCAAATCAATGCGATGTAGAAGGTTTAGCTTCAAATCCAAGCGAAACACATGATTTAGCTTCAAACACTTGGGTTATAAGTAATATAGCTGCAGATGCAGACGAATCAAACGGGGTAGGTTCAAAATCCATGCGATACATATCATTTAGCTTCAAATCGATACGAAGTAGAAGGCTTAGCTTCAAATCCATGCGAAACAAATGATTGAGCATCAGATACTTGCGTTATAAGTGATATAGCTTCAAATGCAGGGGAAACAAACGAGTTAGCTTCAAATCCATGCAAAACACGTGATTAAGCTTGAAGCCAATACTATGTAGAAGGTATACCTTCAAATCCAAGCGAAACACATGATTTAGCTTCAAATCAATGCGATGTAGAAGGTTTAGCTTCATATCCATGCGAAACAAATGATTTAGCTTCAAACACTTGGGATATAAGTGATATAGCTGCAAATGCAGACGAATCAAACGGGGTAGGTTCAAAATCCATGCGATACATATCATTTAGCTTCAAATCGATACGAAGTAGAAGGCTTAGATTCAAATCCATGCGAAACAAATGATTTAGCTTCAGATACTTGCGATATAAGTGATATAGCTTCAAATGCTGACGAATCAATCGAGTTAGCTTCAAAATCCATGCGATACACAACATTTAGCTTCAAATAGATCCGAAGTATAAGCCTTAGCTTCTAATCCATGCGAAACACATGGATTAGCTTCAAATTCGTGCGAAACAAATGAATTAGCCTCAAATCCATGCGAAATACATGTTTTAGCCTTAAATCAATGCGATGTGGCAGGTTTAGCTTCAAATCCAAGCGACAAACATGATTTAGCATCATATACTTGCGATATAAGTGATACAGCTTCAAATGCAGGGGAAACAAAGGAGCTAGCTTCAAATCCATGCGAAACACATGATTTAGCTGCAAATCAATGCAATGTAGAAGGTATAGCTTCAAATCGAAGCGAAACAAATGATTTAGCATCAGATACTTGCGATATAACTGAAATAGCTTCAAATGCAGGGGAAACAGACTAGTAAGCATCAAATCAATGCAAAACACATGATTTAGCAGCAAATCAATGTGATCTAGAAGGTTTAGCTTCAAATCCATGCGAAACCAATGATTTAGCTTGAGATACTTGCGATATAAGTGACATAGCTTCAAAAACAGACGAAACAAACGAGTTAGATTCAAATCCATGCGAAACACCCGATTTAGCAGCAAATCAATGCGAGGTAGGAGGCTTAGCTGCGAATCCATGCGACACAAATGATTTAGCTTTAGCTACTTGCGATATATGTGATATAGCTTCAAATGCAGAGGGAAAAAACCAGTTAGCTTCAATTCCATGCGAAACACATGATCTAGCAGCAAATCAATGCGATGTAGAATGTTTAACTTCAAATCAATTCGAAGTAGAAGGATTAGCTTCAAATCCATGTGAAACAAAGAGAGGGTTTAGCAACAAATGCTTATCATATATGTTAGTTAGATTCAACTCCATGCGAAACAAATGATTTACTTACAAACGCTTGGGATATAAGTGATATAGCTTCAAATACATGCGAAAAACATGATTTAGCTTCAAACGCTTGGAATATAAGTGATATAGCTTCAAATGCAGATGAAACAAACGAGTTTGCTTCAAATCCATGCGAAACACATGATTTAGCTGCAAATCAATGCGATGTAGAAGGTTTAGCTTCAAAATCAATGCGAAACAAATGATTTAGCTTCAAATCAATGCCAAGAAGAAGGCTTAGTTTCAAATCCATGCGGCACGAATAGTTTAGATTCAAATACTTGTTTTATATATGATTCAGCTTCAACTGCATGCGAAACAAACGAGTTAGATTCAACGCCAAGCGATAGACATGATTTAGGTTCAAAACAATGCGAAGTAGACGGCTTAACTTCTAATCCATGCCAATCAAATGGTTTCGCTTCAAAATACTTGTTTTATACAATTTTTAGCTTCAACTGCATATGAAAAAACGAGTTAGCTTCAAATCCTTGCGAAACACATGATTTAGCTTCAAAACACTGCGAAGTAGAAGGCTTAACAGCGACTCCGTGCGAAACAAATGGTTTAGCTTCAACTACATGTGATATACATGATTTCGCTTCAAATCCATGCGAAACATATGATTTACGTTCATATACTTCCGATATAACTGATATAGCTTCAAATGCAGGAGAAACAAACGAGTTAGCTCCAAATCCATGCGATGCACGAGATTCAGCTGCAAATCAATGCGATGTGGCAGGTTTAGCTTCAAATCCAAGCGACAAACATGATTTAGCTTGAAATGCATGCGAAAGACAACTTTTAAGTTCAAATTCAAGCGAAACACATGTCTTAGATTCAAATTAAGGGAAACAAATCGTTTAGACTCAGATTCTTGTGACATATATTATTTAGCATCAACTGCATGCGAAACAAACGAGTTAGTTTCAAATACATGCAAAACACAAGATTAAGCTTCAAATGCATGCGACGGACAAGATAGAGGTTCAAATTCATGCGAAACACATGGCTTAGATTCAAATTCATGCGAAACAAATGGTTTAGCTTCAGATACTTCTGATATATATGATTTAGCATCTACTGCATGCGAAACAAACGAGTTAGCTTCAAATACATGCGAAACACATGATTTAGCCTCAAATCAATACGATGTAGAAGGTTTAGCTTCAAATCCATGCGCAACACATGAATTAGGTGCAAATTAATGCGATGTAGAAGATTTAGCTTCAAATCCATGCGATACACAAGATTTATCTGCAAATCAATGCGATGTAGAAGGTTTAGCTTCAAATTAATGCGATGTAGAAGGTTTAGCTTCAAATCCATGCGCAACACATGAATTAGCTGCAAATTAATGCGATGTAGAATGTTTAGCTTCAAATCCATGCGAAACAAATGATATAGCTTCAGGTACATGCGTTATAAGTGATATAGCATCAAATGCAGGCGAAGCAAACGTGTTAGCTTCAAATCCATGCAAAACACATGATTAAGATTCAAATGCATGCAACGGACAAGATTTAGGTTCAAATTCATGCGAAACACATGGTTTAGCTTCAAATCCAAGCGAAACACATGATTTAGCTTCAAATCAATGCGATGAAGAAGGTTTTGCTTCAAATCCAAGCGAAACAAATGATTTAGCTTCAAACACTTAGGATATAAGTGATATAGCATCAAATGCAGGCGAAATGAACGAGTTGGCTTCAAATTCATGCGAAACACATGATTTAGCTGCAAATCAATGCGATGTAGAAAGCTTAGCTTCAAATCCATGCGAAGCAAACAATTTAGCAGCAGATACTTGCGATATGACTGATATGGCTTCAAATGCAGGGGAAACAAAGGAGTTAGCATCAAATCCATGCAAAACACATGATTTAGCTTCAAATCAACGCGATGTAGAAGGTTAGCTTCTAATCCAAGCGAAACACATGATTTAGATTCAAATTTATGCGGTGTAGAAGATTTAGCTTCAAATCCATGCGAAACAAATGATTTAGGTTCAAATCTATGCGGTGTAGAATGTTTAGCTTCAAATCCATGCGAAACAAATGATTGAGCTTCAAATCAATGCGATGTAGCAGGTTTTGCTTCAAATCCAAGCGAAACATATGATTTAGCTTCAAACACTTAGGATATAAGTGATATAGCATCAAATGCAGGCGAAACGAACGAGTTAGCTTCAAATCCAAGCGAAACACATGATCTATATTCAAATCAATGCGATGTAGAAGGCATAGCTTCAAATCCATGCGAAAACAATGATTTTGCTTCAGATACTTGCGATATAAGTGGCATAGCTTCAAATGCAGACGAAACAAACGAGTTAGCTGCAAATCCAAGCGAAACACATGATTGAGCTTCAAATGCATGCGACGGACAAGATTTAGGTTCAAATTCATGCGAAACACATGGCTTAGATTCAAATTCATGCGAAACAAATGGTTTAGCTTCAGATACTTGATATATGTATGATTTAGCATCAACTGCATGCGAAACAAACGAGTCAGCTTCAAAACCAAGCGAAACACATGATTTAGATTCAAATCAATGCGATGTAGAAGGTTTAGCTTCAAATCCAAGCGAAACACATGATTTCGCCTCAAATCACTGCGATGTAGAAGGTTTAGCTTCAAATCCATGCGAAACAAACGAATTAGCTTCAAACACTTGGGATATAAGTGATATAGCAACAAATTCAGGCGAAACTAACGAGTTAGATTCAAATCCGTGCGAAACACATGATCTAGATTCAAATCAATGCGATGTAGAAGGTTTAGCTTCAAATCCATGCGACACAAGGGATTTAGCTTCAAATAATTGCGATATAAGTGATATAGCTTCAACTGCATGCGAAACAAACGAGTTAGTTTCAAATCCATGCGAAACACATGATTTAGCTTCAAATCAATCCGAAGTAGGAGGCTTAGCATCAAATCCATGCGAAGCAAATGGTTCAGCTTCAAATATTTGTGATATACATGATTTAGCTTCAACTGCATGCGAAACAATCGAGTTAGCATCAAATCCACGCGAATCACATGATTTAGCTTCAAATTAATGCGAAGTAGAAGGCTTAGCATCAAGTCCAAACGAATCAAATGGTTTTGCTTAACTTAATAGATAGGTATTGTATACATGTATACAATACTAGTATACATGTATATCGCATGTATTGTAACTAATTCATCAATTTGAAGCTAACTCGTTTGTTTCCCCTGCATTTGAAGCTATATTACTAATATCGCACTTATCTGAATCTAAATCATGTGATTCGTTTGGATTTGAAGCTTACCCTCCACCTTCGCAATCGATTTGAAGCTAAATCGTGTGTTTCGCATGGATTTGAAGCTAACTCGTTTGATTCGTCTGCATTTGAAGCTATATCACTTACATCGCAAGTGTCTGAAGCTAAATCATTTGTTTCGCATGGATTTGAAGCTAAACCTTCTACTTTTGCATTGATTTGAAGCTGACTCGTTTGTTTAGTCCGCATTTGAAGCTATATCACTTATATCCCAACTGTTTGAAGCTAAATCATTTGTTTCGCATGGATTTGAAGCTAACTCGTTCGTTCCGCCTGCTATTGAAGTTGTATCACTTATATTGCAAGTATATAAAGCTAAATCATTTGTTTTGCATGGATTTGAAGCTAAACCTTCTACGTAGCATTGATTTGAAGCTTAATCATGTGTTTTGCATGGATTTGAAGCTAACTCGTGTGTTTCTCCTGCATTTGAAGCTGTATCACTTATATTGCAAGTATCTGAAGCTAAATCATTTGTGTTGCATGGATTTGAAGCTAAACCTTCCACATAACATTGATTTGAATCTAAATCATCTGTTTCGTATGGAGTTGAAGCTAGCTCGTTTGTTTCGTCTGCATTTGAAGATAAATAACATATATCGCAAGTATCTGAAGCTAAATCATTTGTTTCGCATGGATTTGAAGCTAAACCTTCAACATCGCTTTGATTTGCAGCTATATCATGTGTTTCGCATGGATTTGCAGCTAACTCGTTCGTTTCGCCTGCATTTGATGCTATATCACTTATATCGCAAGTATCTAAAGCTAAATCACTTGTTTCGCATGGCTTTGAAGCTAAACCTTCTACGTAGCATTAATTTGAAGCTTAATCATGTGTTTTGCATGGATTTGAAGCTAACTCGTTTGGTTCCTCTGCATTTGAAGCTATATGACTTCTATCCCAAGTGTTTGCAGCTAAATCATTTGTTTCGCATGGAATTGAAGCTAACTTGTTTGTTTCGTCTGCATTTGAAGCTATGCCACTTATATCGCAAGTATCTGAAGCTGAATGATTGGTTTCGCATGCATTTGAAGCTAAACCTTCTACACAGCATTGATTCGAAGCTAAATCATATGATTCGCATAGATTTGAAGCTAACTCATTTGTTTCGTCTGTATTTGAAGATATATCACTTATATCGCAAGTATCTGATGCTAAATCATTTGCTTCGATCCGATTTGAAGCTATACCAGCTACATCGCATTAATTTTAACTAAATCATTTGTTTCGCATGGAATTGAAGCTAACTGGTTTGTTCCGTCTGCATTTGAAGCTATGCCACTTATAACGCAAGTATCTGAAGCTGAATGATTGGTTTCGCATGGATTTGAAGCTAGACCATCTACATCGCATTGATTCGAAGCTAAATCATTTGCTTCGCTTAGATTTGAAGCTAACTCGTTTGTTTCTCCTGCATTTGAAGCAATATCGCTTATATCGCAAGTATCTGAACCTAAATCATTTGTTTCGGATGGATTTGAAGCTAAACCATCTACATCGCATTGATTTGAAGCTAAATCTTGTGTATCGCATGGATTTGAAGCTAACTCGTTTGTTTCGCCTGCATTTGAAGATATATCACGTATATCGCAAGTATCTGTACCTAAATCATTTGTTTCTTATGGATTTGAAACTAAGCCTTCTACCTCCCATTGATTTGAAGCTAAATCATGTGTATCGCATGGATTTTTAAACTAACTCGTTTGGTTCGTCTGCATTTGAAGCTATATGAATATATCCCAAGTGTTTGAAGCTAAATCATTTGTTTCGCATGAGTTTGAAGCTACTCCTTCTTCTTCGAATTGATTTGAAGCTAAATCATGTATTTTGCATGGATTTGAAGCTAACTCGTTTGTTTCCCCTGCATTTGAAGCTATATCACTTATATCGCAAGTGTTTGAAGCTGAATGATTGGTTTCGCATGCATTTGAAGCTAAACCTTCTACATCGCATTGATTCGAAGCTAAATCATTTGCTTCGCATATATTTGAAGCTAACTCATTTGTTTCGTCTGTATTTGAAGATATATCACTTATATCGCAAGTATCTGAACCTAAATCATTTGTTTCTTATTGATTTGAAGCTAAGCCTTCCACATAGCATTGATTTGAAGTTTAAACATGTGTTTTGCTTGGATTTGAAGCTAACTCGTTTGTTTCCCCAACAATTGAAGCTATATCACTTATATCGCAATTATCTAATGCTAAATCATTTGCGTCGCATGGATTTGGAACTAAACCGTCTACATCGCATTGATTTGAAGCTAAATCTTGTGTATCGCATGGATTTTTAAACTAACCCGTTTGGTTCATCTGCATTTGAAGCTATATGACTTATATCCCAACTGTTTGAAGCTAAATCATTTGTTTCGCATGAGTTTGAAGCTAATTCTTCTTCTTCGAATTGATTTGAAGCTAAATCATGTATTTTGCATGGATTTGAAGCTAACTCGTTTGTTTCCCCTGCATTTGAAGCTATATCACTTATATCGATTAGTATCTGAAGCTAAATCATTGGTTTCGCATGGATTTGAAGCTAAACCTTCTAAATCGTATTGATTTGCTGCTGAATCATGTGTTTTGCATGGATTTGAAGCTAACTCGTTTGTTTCCCCTGCATTTGAAGCTATATCACTTATATCGCAAGTATCTGATGCTAAATCATTTGCTTCGATTCGATTTGAAGCTATACCATCTACATCGCATCGATTTGAATCTAAATCGTGTGTTTCGCTTGGATATGAAGCTAACTCGTTTGTTTCGTCTGTAATTGATGTTATAACACTTATATCGCAAGAATCTGAAGCTAAATTATTTGTTTCGCATGGATTTGAAGCTAACTCGTATGTTTCGCCTGCATTTGAAGCTATATCATTTATATCGCAAGTATCTGAACCTAAATCATTTGTTTCGCTTCGATTTGAAGCTATATCTTGAACATTGCATTTATTTGCAGCTAAATCATGTGTTCGGCATGGATTTGAAGCTAAATCGTTTGTTTCGTCTGCATTTGAAGCTATGACACTTATATCGCAAGTATCTGAAGCTAAATCATTTGGTTCGCATGGATTTGAAGCTAAACCTTCTACATCGCATTTATTTGAAGCTAAATCATGTGATTCGCTTGGATTGGAATCTAACTCATTTATTTCGTCTGCATTTGAAGCTGTAGCACTTATGTCGCAAGAATCTGATGCTAAATCATTTGTGTCGCATGGATTTGAAGCTAAACCTTCCACATAGCATTGATTTGAGGCTTAATCGTGTGTTTTGCATGGATTTGAAGCTAGCTCGTTTGTTTCCCCTGCATTTGAAGCTATATCACTTATATCGATAAGTATCTGAAACTAAATCATTAGTTTCGCATGGCTTTGTAGCTAAACCTTCTACATCGCATTGATTTTCAGTTTAATCATGTGTTTCGCATGGATTTGAAGCTATCTCGTTTGTTTCGTCTGCAGTTGAATCTATATCACTTATATCGCAAGCATTTGAAGCTAAATCATTTGTTCCGCATGGATTTGAAGCTCAGCCTTCTACTTCGCATTGATTTTAAGCTAAATCATGTGTATCGCATGCATTTTGAAGCTAACTCGTTTGATTAGTCTGCATTTGAAGCTATATCACTTATATCCCGAGTGTTTGATGCTAAATCATTTGTTTCGCATAGATTTGTATCTAAACCTTCTACATCGCATTGACTTGAAGCTTAATCATGTGTTTTGTATGGATTTGAAGCTAAATCGTTTGTATCCCCTGCATTTGAAGCTATATCATTTATATCGCAAGTATCTGATACTAAATCATTTGTTTCGCATGGATTTGAAGATAAACCTTCTACATCGCATTGATTTTCAGTTTAATCGTGTGTTTCGCATGGATTTGAAGCTAACTCGTTTGTTTCGTCGGCATTTGAAGCTATATCAGTTATATCCCAAGTGTTTGAAGCTAAATCATTTGTTTCGCATGGATTTGAAGCTAACTCGTTTGTTTGGCCTGCAGTTGAATCTATATCACTTATATCGCAAGTATTTTAAGCAAAATCATTTGTTCCGCATCGATTTGAAGCTAAGCCTTCTACTTCGCATTGATTTGAAGCTAAATCATTTGTTTCGCTTGGATGTGAAGCTAACTCGTTTGTTTCGTCTGCAGTCGAAGCTATATCACTTATATCCGAAATTTGTGAAGCTACATCATTTGTTTCGCTTGGATTTAAAGCTAAACGTTCTACATCGCATTGATTTGAAGCTAAATCATGTGTTTTGCATGGATTTGAAGCTAACTCGTTTGTTCCCCTTGCATTTGAAGCTATATCACTTATATCGCAAGTTCATGTGCTAAATCATGTGTTTCGCTTTGACTTGAACCTATACCTTCTACATCGCATTGATTTGCAGCTAAATTATGTGTTTCGCATGGATTTGAATCTTACTCGTTTGTTTCGCCTGCATTTGAAACTATATCATTTATATCGCAAGTATTTGAAGCTAAATCATTTGTTCCGCATGGATTTGAAGCTGAGCCTTCTACATCGCATTGATTTGAAGCTTAATCATGCGTGTCGCATGGAGTTGAAGCTACCTCGTTTGTTTCGACTGCATTTGAACGTATATCGCTTATAACGCAATTATCTGAAGATAAATCATTTGCTCCGCATGGATTTGAAGCTAAGCCTTCTACTTCGCATTGATTTGAAGCTAAATCATGTGTATCGCATGCATTTTGATGCTAACTCCTTTGATTCGTCTGCATTTGAAGCTATATCACTTACATCGCGAGTGTGTGATGCTAAATCATTTGTTTCGCATGGATTTGTATCTAAACCTTCTACATCGCATTGATTTGAGGCTAAATCATGTGTTTCGCTTGGATGTGAAGCTAACTCATTTATTTCGTCTGCATTTGAAGCTATATCACTTATATCCCAAGTGTTTGAAGCTAAATCATTTGTTTCGCATGAATTTGAAGCTAAACCTTCTACATCGCATTGATTTGAAGCTTAATCATGTGTTTCACATGGATTTGAAGCTAATTCGTTTCTATCCCCTGCATTTGAAGCTATATCATTTATATCGTAAGTATCTGAGACTAAATCATTTGTTTCGCACGGATTTGAAGCTAAACCTTCTACATCGCATTGATTTTCGGTTTAATCATGTGTTTCGCATGGATTTGAAACTAACTTGTTTGTTTCGTCTGCATTTGAAGCTATATCACATATATCCCAAGTATTTGAAGCTAAATCATTTGTTTCGCATGGATTTGAAGCTAAACCTACTCCATCGCATGGACTTGAAGCTAACTCGTTTGTTTCGCATGCAGCTGAAGCTATATCACCCATATCCCAAGTGTTTGCAGCTCTATCATTTGTTTCGCATGGATTTGAAGCTAAACCATCTAAATCGCGTGAATTTTAAGCTAAATCATGTGTTCCGCATGGATTTGAAGCTAACTCGTTTGTTTCGTCTGCACTTGAAGCAATATCACATATATCGCTAGTATCTGAAGCTAAATCATTTGATTCGCATGGATTTGAAGCTAAACCTTCAACATCGCTTTGATTTGCAGCTATATCATGTATTTCGCAAGGATTTGCAGCTAACTCGTTCGTTTCGCCTGCATTTGATGCTATATCACTTATATCGCAAGTATCTGAAGCTAAATCACTTGTTTCGCATGGCTTTGAAGCTAAACCTTCTACATCGCATTGATTTTCAGTTTAATCATGTGTTTCGCATGGATTTGAAGCTAACTCGTTTGTTTCGTCTGCATTTGAAGCTATATCATTTATATCCCAAGTGTTTGAAGCTAAATCATGTGTTTCGCTTGGATGTGAAGCTAACTCGTTTGTTTCGTCTGCATTTGAAGTTATATCACCTATATCCCAAATGTTTGAAGCTACATCATTTGTTTCGCTTGGATTTAAAGCTAATCGTTCTACATCGCATTGATTTGAAGCTAAATCGTGTGTTTTGCATGGATTTGAAGCTAACTCGTTTGCTTCCACTGCATTTGAAGCTATATCATTTATATCGCATGTATCTGATGCTAAGTCATTTGTGTCGCATTGATTTGAATCTAAACCTTCCACATCGCATTGATTTGCAGCTAAATCATGTGTTCCGCATGGATTTGAAGCTAACTCGTTTGTTTCGCATGCAGTTGAAGCTAAATCATGTATATCACAAGTATTTGAAGCGAAACCATTTGATTGGCATGGATTTGAAGCTACGCCTTCTTCTTCGCATTGATTTGAAGCTAAATCATGTGTTTCTGTTGATTTTGAATCTAATTAGTTTGTTTCGCATGCAGTTGAAGCTAAATCACGTATAAAACAAGTATTTGATGCTAAACTATTCGTTTCGCATGGATTTGAAGCTAAGCCTTCTACTCCGCATTGATTTGAAGCTAAATCATGTCTTTTTCCTGAATTTTATGCTAACTCGTTTGTTTCGCATGCAGTTGAAGTTAAATCATGTATATCACAAGTGTTTGAATCGAAACCATTTGATTTGCATGGATTTGAAGCTAAGCCTTCTACTTCGCATTGATTTGAAGCTGAATAATGTGTTTCGCTTGAATTTGAAGCTAACCCCATTGTTTCACATGCAGTTCAAGCTGAATCACGTATAAAACAGGTTTTTGATGCTAAACTATTCGTTTCGCATCGATTTGAAGCTTAATCATGTGTTTTGCATGGATTTGAAGCTAACTCGTTTGTTTCTCCTGCATTTGAAGCTATATCACTTATATCGCATGTATCTGATGCTAAGTCATTTGTGTCGCATTGATTTGAAGCTAAACCTTCCACATTGCATTGGTTTCAAGCTGAACCTTCTGCATCGCAATGAGTTCAAGCTAAATCATGTGATTCGCTTGGATTTGAAGCTACCTCGTTTGTTTCGACTGCACTTGAACGTATATCGCTTATAACGCAATTATCTGAAGATAAATCATTTGCTCCGCAGGGATTTGAAGCTAAGCCTTCTACTTCGCATTGATTTGAAGCTAAATCATGTGTATCGCATGCATTTTGATGCTAACTCCTTTGATTCGTCTGCATTTGAAGCTATATCACTTACATCCCGAGTGTTTGATGCAAAATCATTTGTTTCGCATGGATTTGTATCTAAACCTTCTACATCGCATTGATTTGAGGCTAAATCATGTGTTTCGCTTGGATGTGAAGCTAACTCATTTATTTCGTCTGCATTTGAAGCTATATCACTTATATCCCAAGTGTTTGAAGCTAAATCATTTGTTTCGCATGAATTTGAAGCTAAACCTTCTACATCGCATTGATTTGAAGCTTAATCATGTGTTTCACATGGATTTGAAGCTAATTCGTTTCTATCCCCTGCATTTGAAGCTATATCATTTATATCGTAAGTATCTGAAACTAAATCATTTGTTTCGCACGGATTTGAAGCTAAACCTTCTACATCGCATTGATTTTCGGTTTAATCATGTGTTTCGCATGGATTTGAAACTAACTTGTTTGTTTCGTCTGCATTTGAAGCTATATCACTTATATCCCAAGTATTTGAAGCTAAATCATTTGTTTCGCATGGATTTGAAGCTAAACCTACTCCATCGCATGGACTTGAAGCTAACTCGTTTGTTTCGCATGCAGCTGAAGCTATATCACCCATATCCCAAGTGTTTGCAGCTCTATCATTTGTTTCGCATGGATTTGAAGCTAAACCATCTAAATCGCGTGAATTTTAAGCTAAATCATGTGTTCCGCATGGATTTGAAGCTAACTCGTTTGTTTCGTCTGCACTTGAAGCAATATCACATATATCGCTACTATCTGAAGTTAAATCATTTGATTCGCATGGATTTGAAGCTAAACCTTCAACATCGCTTTGATTTGCAGCTATATCATGTATTTCGCAAGGGTTTGCAGCTAACTCGTTCCTTTCGCCTGCATTTGATGCTATATCACTTATATCGCAAGTATCTGAAGCTAAATCACTTGTTTCGCATGGCTTTGAAGCTAAACCTTCTACATCGCATTGATTTTCAGTTTAATCATGTGTTTCGCATGGATTTGAAGCTAACTCGTTTGTTTCGTCTGCATTTGAAGCTATATCATTTATATCCCAAGTGTTTGAAGCTAAATCATTTGTTTCGCTTGGATGTGAAGCTAACTCGTTTGTTTCGTCTGCAGTCGAAGCTATATCACTTATATCCCAAATTTGTGAAGCTACATCATTTGTTTCGCTTGGATTTAAAGCTAAACGTTCTACATCGCATTGATTTGAAGCTAAATCATGTGTTTTGCATGGATTTGAAGCTAACTCGTTTGTTCCCCCTGCATTTGAAGCTATATCACTTATATCGCAAGTTCATGTGCTAAATCATGTGTTTCGCTTTGACTTGAACCTATACCTTCTACATCTCATTGATTTGCAGCTAAATTATGTGTTTCGCATGGATTTGAATCTTACTCGTTTGTTTCGCCTGCATTTGAAACTATATCATTTATATCGCAAGTATTTGAAGCTAAATCATTTGTTCCGCATGGATTTGAAGCTGAGCCTTCTACATCGCATTGATTTGAAGCTTAATCATGCGTGTCGCATGGAGTTGAAGCTACCTCGTTTGTTTCGACTGCATTTGAACGTATATCGCTTATAACGCAATTATCTGAAGATAAATCATTTGCTCCGCATGGATTTGAAGCTAAGCCTTCTACTTCGCATTGATTTGAAGCTAAATCATGTGTATCGCATGCATTTTGATGCTAACTCCTTTGATTCGTCTGCATTTGAAGCTATATCACTTACATCCCGAGTGTTTGATGCTAAATCATTTGTTTCGCATGGATTTGTATCTAAACCTTCTACATCGCATTGATTTGAGGCTAAATCATGTGTTTCGCTTGGATGTGAAGCTAACTCATTTATTTCGTCTGCATTTGAAGCTATATCACTTATATCCCAAGTGTTTGAAGCTAAATCATTTGTTTCGCATGAATTTGAAGCTAAACCTTCTACATCGCATTGATTTGAAGCTTAATCATGTGTTTCACATGGATTTGAAGCTAATTCGTTTCTATCCCCTGCATTTGAAGCTATATCATTTATATCGTAAGTATCTGAGACTAAATCATTTGTTTCGCACGGATTTGAAGCTAAACCTTCTACATCGCATTGATTTTCGGTTTAATCATGTGTTTCGCATGGATTTGAAACTAACTTGTTTGTTTCGTCTGCATTTGAAGCTATATCACATATATCCCAAGTATTTGAAGCTAAATCATTTGTTTCGCATGGATTTGAAGCTAAACCTACTCCATCGCATGGACTTGAAGCTAACTCGTTTGTTTCGCATGCAGCTGAAGCTATATCACCCATATCCCAAGTGTTTGCAGCTCTATCATTTGTTTCGCATGGATTTGAAGCTAAACCATCTAAATCGCGTGAATTTTAAGCTAAATCATGTGTTCCGCATGGATTTGAAGCTAACTCGTTTGTTTCGTCTGCACTTGAAGCAATATCACATATATCGCTAGTATCTGAAGCTAAATCATTTGATTCGCATGGATTTGAAGCTAAACCTTCAACATCGCTTTGATTTGCAGCTATATCATGTATTTCGCAAGGATTTGCAGCTAACTCGTTCGTTTCGCCTGCATTTGATGCTATATCACTTATATCGCAAGTATCTGAAGCTAAATCACTTGTTTCGCATGGCTTTGAAGCTAAACCTTCTACATCGCATTGATTTTCAGTTTAATCATGTGTTTCGCATGGATTTGAAGCTAACTCGTTTGTTTCGTCTGCATTTGAAGCTATATCATTTATATCCCAAGTGTTTGAAGCTAAATCATGTGTTTCGCTTGGATGTGAAGCTAACTCGTTTGTTTCGTCTGCATTTGAAGTTATATCACCTATATCCCAAATGTTTGAAGCTACATCATTTGTTTCGCTTGGATTTAAAGCTAATCGTTCTACATCGCATTGATTTGAAGCTAAATCGTGTGTTTTGCATGGATTTGAAGCTAACTCGTTTGCTTCCACTGCATTTGGAGCTATATCATTTATATCGCATGTATCTGATGCTAAGTCATTTGTGTCGCATTGATTTGAATCTAAACCTTCCACATCGCATTGATTTGCAGCTAAATCATGTGTTCCGCATGGATTTGAAGCTAACTCGTTTGTTTCGCATGCAGTTGAAGCTAAATCATGTATATCACAAGTATTTGAAGCGAAACCATTTGATTGGCATGGATTTGAAGCGACGCCTTCTTCTTCGCATTGATTTGAAGCTAAATCATGTGTTTCTGTTGATTTTGAATCTAATTAGTTTGTTTCGCATGCAGTTGAAGCTAAATCACGTATAAAACAAGTATTTGATGCTAAACTATTCGTTTCGCATGGATTTGAAGCTAAGCCTTCTACTCCGCATTGATTTGAAGCTAAATCATGTCTTTTTCCTGAATTTTATGCTAACTCGTTTGTTTCGCATGCAGTTGAAGTTAAATCATGTATATCACAAGTGTTTGAATCGAAACCATTTGATTTGCATGGATTTGAAGCTAAGCCTTCTACTTCGCATTGATTTGAAGCTGAATAATGTGTTTCGCTTGAATTTGAAGCTAACCCCATTGTTTCACATGCAGTTCAAGCTGAATCACGTATAAAACAGGTTTTTGATGCTAAACTATTCGTTTCGCATCGATTTGAAGCTTAATCATGTGTTTTGCATGGATTTGAAGCTAACTCGTTTGTTTCTCCTGCATTTGAAGCTATATCACTTATATCGCATGTATCTGATGCTAAGTCATTTGTGTCGCATTGATTTGAAGCTAAACCTTCCACATTGCATTGGTTTCAAGCTGAACCTTCTGCATCGCAATGAGTTCAAGCTAAATCATGTGATTCGCTTGGATTTGAAGCTACCTCGTTTGTTTCGACTGCATTTGAACGTATATCGCTTATAACGCAATTATCTGAAGATAAATCATTTGCTCCGCAGGGATTTGAAGCTAAGCCTTCTACTTCGCATTGATTTGAAGCTAAATCATGTGTATCGCATGCATTTTGATGCTAACTCCTTTGATTCGTCTGCATTTGAAGCTATATCACTTACATCCCGAGTGTTTGATGCAAAATCATTTGTTTCGCATGGATTTGTATCTAAACCTTCTACATCGCATTGATTTGAGGCTAAATCATGTGTTTCGCTTGGATGTGAAGCTAACTCATTTATTTCGTCTGCATTTGAAGCTATATCACTTATATCCCAAGTGTTTGAAGCTAAATCATTTGTTTCGCATGAATTTGAAGCTAAACCTTCTACATCGCATTGATTTGAAGCTTAATCATGTGTTTCACATGGATTTGAAGCTAATTCGTTTCTATCCCCTGCATTTGAAGCTATATCATTTATATCGTAAGTATCTGAAACTAAATCATTTGTTTCGCACGGATTTGAAGCTAAACCTTCTACATCGCATTGATTTTCGGTTTAATCATGTGTTTCGCATGGATTTGAAACTAACTTGTTTGTTTCGTCTGCATTTGAAGCTATATCACTTATATCCCAAGTATTTGAAGCTAAATCATTTGTTTCGCATGGATTTGAAGCTAAACCTACTCCATCGCATGGACTTGAAGCTAACTCGTTTGTTTCGCATGCAGCTGAAGCTATATCACCCATATCCCAAGTGTTTGCAGCTCTATCATTTGTTTCGCATGGATTTGAAGCTAAACCATCTAAATCGCGTGAATTTTAAGCTAAATCATGTGTTCCGCATGGATTTGAAGCTAACTCGTTTGTTTCGTCTGCACTTGAAGCAATATCACATATATCGCTACTATCTGAAGTTAAATCATTTGATTCGCATGGATTTGAAGCTAAACCTTCAACATCGCTTTGATTTGCAGCTATATCATGTATTTCGCAAGGGTTTGCAGCTAACTCGTTCCTTTCGCCTGCATTTGATGCTATATCACTTATATCGCAAGTATCTGAAGCTAAATCACTTGTTTCGCATGGCTTTGAAGCTAAACCTTCTACATCGCATTGATTTTCAGTTTAATCATGTGTTTCGCATGGATTTGAAGCTAACTCGTTTGTTTCGTCTGCATTTGAAGCTATATCATTTATATCCCAAGTGTTTGAAGCTAAATCATTTGTTTCGCATGGATTTGAATCTAACTCGTTTGTTTGGCCTGCAGTTGAATCTATATCACTTATATCGCAAGTATTTTAAGCAAAGTCATTTGTTCCGCATCGATACGAAGCTAAGCCTTCTACTTCGCATTGATTTGAAGCTAAATCATTTGTTTCGCTTGGATGTGAAGCTAACTCGTTTGTTTCGTCTGCATTTGAAACTATATCATTTATATCGCAAGTATTTGAAGCTAAATCATTTGTTCCGCATGGATTTGAAGCTGAGCCTTCTATATCGCATTGATTTGAAGCTTAATCATGCGTGTCGCATGGAGTTGAAGCTAGCTTGTTTGTTTCGTCTGCATTTGAACGTATACCGCTTATAACGCAATTATCTGAAGATAAATCATTTGTTCCACATGGATTTGTAGCTAAACCTTCTACATCGTATTGATTTGAAGCTAAATCATGTGTTTCGCTTGGATGTGAAGCTAACTCGTTTGTTTCGTCTGCATTTGAAGCTATATCACTTATATCCCAAGTGTTTGAAGCTAAATCATTTGTTTCGCATGAATTTGAAGCTAAACCTTCTACATCGCATTGACTTGAAGCTTAATCATGTGTTTTGCATGGATTTGAAGCTAAATCGTTTGTATCCCCTGCATTTGAAGCTATATCATTTATATCGCAAGTATCTGATACTAAATCATTTGTTTCGCATGGATTTGAAGCTAACTCGTTTGTTTCGTCTGCATTTGGAGGTATATCACTTATATCGCAAGTTCATGTGCTAAATCATGTGTTTCGCTTTGACTTGAATCTATACCTTCTACATCGCATTGATTTGCAGCTAAATTATGTGTTTCGCATGGATTTGAATCTTACTCGTTTGTTTCCCCTGCATTTGAAACTATATCATGTATATCGCAAGTATTTGAAGCTAAATCATTTGTTCCGAATGGATTTGAAGCTGAGCCTTCTACATCGCATTGATTTGAAGCTTAATCATGCGTGTCGCATGGAGTTGAAGCTACCTCGTTTGTTTCGTCTGCATTTGAACGTATATCGCTTATAACGCAATTATCTGAAGATAAATCATTTGTTCCGCATGGATTTGAAGCTAAGCCTTCTACATCGCATGGACTTGAAGCTAACTCGTTTGTTTCGCATGCAGCTGAAGCTATATCACCCATATCCCAAGTGTTTGCAGCTCTATCATTTGTTTCGCATGGATTTGAAGCTAAACCATCTAAATCGCATGAATTTTAAGCTAAATCATGTGTTCGGCATTGATTTGAAGCTAACTCGTTTGTTTCGTCTGCACTTGAAGCAATATCACATATATCGCTAGTATCTGAAGCTAAATCACTTGTTTCGCATGGATTTGAAGCTAAACCTTCAACATCGCTTTGATTTGCAGCTATATCATGTGTTTCGCATGGATTTGCAGCTAACTCGTTCGTTTCGCCTGCATTTGATGCTATATCACTTATATCGCAAGTATCTGAAGCTAAATCACTTGTTTCGCATGGCTTTGAAGCTAAACCTTCTACATCGCATTGATTTTCAGTTTAATCATGTTTTTTGCATGGATTTGAAGCTAACTCGTTAGTTTCGTCTGCATTTGAAGCTATATCACTTATATCCCAAGTGTTTGAAGCAAAATCATTTGTTTCGCATGGATTTGAAGCTAAACCTTCTACATGGCATTGATTTGCTGCTAAAACATGTGTTTCGCATGGATTTGAAGCTAACTTGTTTGTTTCGTCTGCATTTGAAGCTATATCACTTATATCCCAAGTATTTGAAGCTAAATCTTTTGTTTCACATGGATTTGAAGCTAAACCTTCTACATCGCATGGACTTGAAGCTAACTCGTTTCTTTCGCATGCAGCTGAAGCTATATCACTTATATCCCAAATTTGTGAAGCTGCATCATTTGTTTCGCTTGGATTTAAAGCTAAACGTTCTACATCGCATTGATTTGAAGCTAAATCATGTGTTTTGCATGGATTTGACGCTAACTCGTTTGTTTCCCCTGCATTTGAAGCTATATCACTTATATCGCAAGTTCATGTGCTAAATCATGTGTTTCGCTTTGACTTGAATCTATACCTTCTACATCGCATTGATTTGCAGCTAAATTATGTGTTTCGCATGGATTTGAATCTTACTCGTTTGTTTCGCCTGCATTTGAAGCTATATCACTTATATCGCAAGCATTTGAAGCTAAATCATTTGTTCCGCATGGATTTGAAGCTAAGCCTTCTACATCACATTGATTTGAAGCTTAATCATGTGTGTCGCATGGAGTTGAAGCCAGCTCGTTTGTTTCGTCTGCATTTGAACGTATATCGCTTATAACGCAATTATCTGAAGATAAATCATTTGCTCCGCATGGATTTGAAGCTAAGCCTTCTACTTCGCATTGATTTGAAGCTAAATCATGTGTATCGCATGCATTTTGAAGCTAACTCCTTTGATTCGTCTGCATTTGAAGCTATATCACTTATATCCCGAGTGTTTGATGCTAAATCATTTGTTTCGCATGGATTTGTAGCCAAACCTTCTACATCGCATTGATTTGAAGCTAAATCATGTGTTTCGCTTGGTTGTGAAGCTAACTCGTTTGTTTCGTCTGCATTTGAAGCTATATCACTTATATCCCAAGTGTTTGAAGCTAAATCATTTGTTTCGCATGAATTTGAAGCTAAACCTTCTACATCGCATTGATTTGAAGCTAAATCATGGGTTTTGCATGCATTTGAAGCTAACTCGTTTGTTTCCCCTGCATTTGAAGCTATATCACTTATATCGCAAGTATCTGATGCTAACTCATTTATTTCGCATGGATTTGAAGCTAACTCGTTTGTTTGGCCTGCAGTGGAATCTATATCACTTATATCCCAAGTATTTGAAGCTAAATCATTTGTTTCGCATGGATTTGAAGCTAAACCATCTAAATCGCATGAAATTTAAGCTAAATCATGTGTTCCGCATGGATTTGAAGCTAAACCTTCTACTTTCGCATTGATTTGAAGCTGACTCGTTTGCTTCGTGCGCATTTGAAGCTATATCACTTATATCCCAACTGTTTGAAGATAAATCATTTGATTCGCATGGATTTGAAGCTAGCTTGTTTCTTTTGTCTGCATTTGAAGCTATATCACATATATCGCAAGTATCTGAAACTAAATCATTTGTGTCGCATGGATTTGAAGCTATCTCGTTTGTTTCGTCTGCATTTGAATCTATATCACTTATATCGCAAGTATCTGAACCTAAATCATTGGTTTCGCATGGATTTGAAGCTAAACCTTCTTACATCGCATAGATTTGAAGCTAAATCATGTGTTTCGCATGGAATTGAATCTAACTCGGTTGTTGCGCATGCAGTTGAATCTAAATAACGTACATCGCAAGTATTTGTAGCTAAACCATTTGTTTGGAATGGATTTGAAGCTAAACCTTCTACATCGCATTGATTTGCAGCTAAATAATGTGTTTCGCATGGATTTGAAGCTAACTCGTTTGTTTGACCTGCAGTTGAATCTATATCACTTCTATCGCAAGTATTTGAAGCAAAATCATTTGTTCCGCATCGATTTGAAGCTAAGACTTCTACTTCGCATTGATTTGAAGCTAAATCATGTGTTTCGCTTGGATGTGAAGCTAACTCGTTTCTTTCGTCTGCATTTGATGCTATATCACTTATATCCCAAGTATTTGAAGCTAAATCATACGTTTCGCATGGATTTGAAGCTAAACCTTCCACATCGCATTGATTTGCAACTGAATCATGTGTTCCGCATGGATTTGAAGCTAACTCGTTTGTTTCGCATGCAGTTGAAGCTAAATCATGTATATCACAAGTATTTGAAGCGAAACCATTTGATTGGCATGGATTTGAAGCTACGCCTTCTTCTTCGCATTGATTTGAAGCTAAATCATGTGTTTCTGTTGATTTTGAATCTAATTAGTCTGTTTCGCATGCAGTTGAAGCTAAATCACGTATAAAACAAGTATTTGATGCTAAACTATTCGTTTCGCATGGATTTGAAGCTAAGCCTTCTACTCCGCATTGATTTGAAGCTAAATCATGTCTTTTTCCTGAATTTTATGCTAACTCGTTTGTTTCGCATGCAGTTGAAGTTAAATCATGTATATGACAAGTGTTTGAATCGAAACCATTTGATTTGCATGGATTTGAAGCTAAGCCTTCTACTTCGCATTGATTTGAAGCTGAATAATGTGTTTCGCTTGAATTTGAAGCTAACCCCATTGTTTCACATGCAGTTGAAGCTGAATCACGTATAAAACAGGTTTTTGATGCTAAACTATTCGTTTCGCATTGATTTGAAGCTTAATCATGTGTTTTGCATGGATTTGAAGCTAACTCGTTTGTTTCTCCTGCATTTGAAGCTATATCACTTATATCGCATGTATCTGATGCTAAATCATTTGTGTCGCATTGATTTGAAGCTAAACCTTCCACATTGCATTGGTTTCAAGCTAAACCTTCTGCATCGCAATGATTTGAAGCTAAATCATGTGATTCGCTTGGATTTGAAGCTACCTCGTTTGTTTCCCCTGCATTTGAAGCTATATCAATTATATCCCAAGTGTTTGAAGCTAAATCATGTTTTTCGCTTGGATTTGAAACCAAACCTCCTACATCGCACTGATTTGAATCTAAAACATGTGATTCGCTTGGATTTGAAGCTAACTCGTTTGTTTCCCCTGCATTTGAAGCTATATCACTTATATCGCATGTATCTGATGCTAAGTCATTTGTGTCGCATTGATTTGAAGCTAAACCTTCCACATTGCATTGGTTTCAAGCTAAACCTTCTGCATCGCAATGATTTGAAGCTAAATCATGTGATTCGCTTGGATTTGAAGCTACCTCGTTTGTTTCCCCTGCACTTGAAGCTATATCACTTATATCCCAAGTGTTTGAAGCTAAATCATGTGTTTCGCTTGGATTTGAAACCAAACCTTCTACATCGCACTCATTTGAAGATAAATCATTTGCTTCGCATGGATTTGAAGCTAGCTTGTTTCTTTCGTCTGCATTTGTAGCTATATCACTTCTATCGCAAGTATCTGGACCTAAATCATTTGTGTCGCATTGATTTGAAGCTAAGCCTTCTACTTCGCATTGATTTGCATCTAAATGATGTGTTTCCCCTGCATTTGAAGCTATATCACTTATATCCCAAGTGTTTGAAGCTAAATCATTTGTTTCGCATGGATTTGAAGCTATCTCGTTTGTTTCGTCTGCATTTGGAGGTATATCACTTATATCGCAAGTATCTGAAACTAAATCATTTGTGTCGCATGGATTTGAAGTTATCTCGTTTGTTTCGTCTGCATTTGAATCTATATCACTTATATCGCAAGTATTTGAACCTAAATCATTGGTTTCGCATGGATTTGAAGCTAAACCATCTACATCGCATAGATTTGAAGCTAAATCATGTGTTTCGCATGGATTTGCAGCTAACTCGTTCGTTTCGCCAGCATTTGATGCTATATCACTTATATCGTAAGTATCTGAAGCTAAATCATTTGTTTCGCACGGATTTGAAGCTAAACCTTCTACATCGCATTGATTTTCAGTTTAATCATGTGTTTCGCGTGGATTTGAAGCTAACTTGTTTGTTTCGTCTGTATTTGAAGCTATATCACTTATATCCCAAGTATTTGAAGCTAAATCATTTGTTTCGCATGGATTTGAAGCTAAATCTTCTCCATCGCATGGACTTGAAGCTAACTCGTTTGTTTCGCATGCAGCTGAAGCTATATCACCCATATCCCAAGTGTTTGCAGCTCTATCATTTGTTTCGCATGGATTTGAAGCTAAACCATCTAAATCGCATGAATTTTAAGCTAAATCATGTGTTCCGCATGGATTTGAAGCTAAACCTTCTACTTTCGCATTGATTTGAAGCTGACTCGTTTGCTTCGTCCGCATTTGAAGCCATATCACTTATATCCCAACTGTTTGAAGATAAATCATTTGATTCGCATGGATTTGAAGCTAGCTTGTTTCTTTCGTCTGCATTTGAAGCTATATCACATATATCGCAAGTATCTGAAACTAAATCATTTGTGTCGCATGGATTTGAAGCTATCTCGTTTGTTTCGTCTGCATTTGAATCTATATCACTTATATCGCAAGTATCTGAACCTAAATCATTGGTTTCGCATGGATTTGAAGCTAAACCTTCTTACATCGCATAGATTTGAAGCTAAATCATGTGTTTCGCATGGATTTGAATCTAACTCGGTTGTTGCGCATGCAGTTGAATCTAAATAACGTACATCGCAAGTATTTGTAGCTAAACCATTTGTTTGGAATGGATTTGAAGCGAAAGCTTCAAATATATCATTTGTTTCGCATAGATTTGAAGCTAACTCGTTTGTTTCGTCTGCAATTGAAGCTATATCACTTATATCCCATTGTTTGAAGCTAAATCATTTGTTTCGCATGGATTTGAAGCTAAGCATCCTACTTCGCATTAATTTGATGCTAAATCATGTGCTTCGCTCGGATTTGAACCAAACTTGTTTGTTTTGCATGCAGTTGAAGCTGAATCGTATATAAAACAAGTATTTGAAGCTAAACTATTCGCTTCGTATGGATGTGAAGCTAAGCCTTCTACTTCGCATTGATTTGCAGCTAAATCATGTGTTCCGCATGGATTTGAAGCTAACTCGTTTGTTTCGTCTGCACTTGAAACTATATCACCTATATCGCAAGTATCTGAATGTATATCATTTGTTTCGCATAGATTTGAAGCTAACTCGTTTGTTTCGTCTGCAATTGAAGCTATATCACTTATATCCCATTGTTTGAAGCTAAATCATTTGTTTCGCATGGACTTGAAGCTAAACCTTCCACACAGCATTGATTTGAGGCTTAATCATGTGTTTTGCATGGTTTTCAGGCTAACTCGTTTATTTCCCCTGCATTTAAAGCTATATCACTCATATCGCAAATAACTGGAGCTAAATCATTGGTTTCGCATGGATTTGAAGCTAAACCTTCTACATCGCCCTGATTTGCTGCTAAATCATGTGTTTCGCATGGATCTAAAGCTAAGCCTTCTACTTCTCATCGATTTGAAGCTTAATCATGTGTTTCGCATGGATTTGCAGCTAACTCGTTTGTATCCCCTGAATTTGAACTATATCACTTATATCGCAAGAATCTGAAGCTAAATCATTTGTGATGCATGGATTTGAAGCTACACCTTCTACATCGCATTGATTTGCTGCTAAATCATGTGTTTCGCTTGGATTTGAAGCTAAATCATCTTCATCGCACTGATTTGAAGCTAAATCATGTGTTTCGCTTGGGTTGGAAGCTATCTCGTTTGTTTCGTCTGCATTTGAAGCTATAGTACTTATATCCCAAATGTTTGAAGCTCAATCATTTGCTTCGCATGGATTTGAAGCTAATCCTTCTACATCGCATTGATTTGAAGCTAAATTATGTGTTTCGCATGGATGTGCAGCTAACTCGTTTGTATCCCCTGAATTTGAACTATATCACTTATATCGCAAGAATCTGAAGCTAAATCATTTGTGATGCATGGATTTGAAGCTGTTGGAATACAACGATACCATCGTCGTAAGCGATAGACGCACGGGGGTAGGAGGCGTTCCTTCCCCGGCTGCGAAGGGACTCAGGCGGGGGTGTAAAGTAGGGACTGCAAGTCAGTCCCAGAAAGTCAGCGAGCATAAGCGCATCAAGGCACTGTTTCCCGTTCCCTTGTCTACACTTCAGCAAATATCTAAACACAGCAACGTGGAAACACCGACGCACATAGTCATTTCTATCAGGTTATAGGCCCAGTCTCCTGTGTTTGGTGTTAAAAGTGTAAACATTAAGTAAATTCATAATGGCAGACAGTGCGGGATTTCGTTTCGCTATTCAAAAACTAAATGGTGAGAACTATTCAGTATGGAGCTACAGAGTGGAACTCTTGTTGATAAAGGACAATTTGTGGGACGTCATCAAAGAAAAAATGCCTACTACAGTGGATGCTGTATGGTCAAAAAGAGACGATCAAGCGCGTGCTACAATAGGATTATTGGTGGAAGATAATCAGTTGCAGCACATAAGGACCGCTAGGACAGCACGAGAGGCATGGGAAGCGCTAAAAGGATACCACCAAAAGGCTACGCTGACAAGCAAAGTATTTTTACTAAAACGAGCATGCAGAATGGTCCTAAAGGAAGACGGTAATATGGAAGAACATATCACGACTTTTTCCAGCTACATAGACCAACTGGCAGCTCTCGGACAGGAATTGCCCGACAATCTCATAGCGGCAATTTTATTAGGAAGCTTGCCGGAATCGTACGAAACTCTCGTAACGGCTTTAGAGAGTAGATCCGACAACGAGCTCAGCACTCAATTTGTGAAGAGCAAATTGATAGATGAATACAAGAGACGTAAGGGCGCGAGGGATGTGAAAGAAAATTTTGAAGCAGCCATGAAAACTGCTTATAAGGGCAAAATCCCCGCGCAATCAAAGAAAAGTTGTTTCTTTTGTAAGAAAGCCGGACATTTTAAGAGCGAATGTACGAAGTATAAGGCATGGAAAGGCAAACAAGAGACAGCCAACAAACTTTCAGAAGAAAAATCTTCGACGGATTATTGCTTCTACGCAGGATACGGGACAGCGATGGCATCGTGTTTCGGGATAAAGACGATCGAAGGGAAAACAAATTCTTGGATTGTCGATTCGGGTGCGACAAGCCACATGGCGACAACGAAGGAATTTTTCCATGAATTCGACTCCGGCAGAAAGGGCCACGTATGCCTCGCAGATGGCGAACAAATGGCTCGAGTGGAAGGCATGGGTGCAGGGATACTCAGGTACGTCGACAAATTTGGGAAAGTTTCCGAAATGTATATACAGGACGTGCTGTACATTCCGACCCTTGGCTGCAACTTATTGTCGGTCAAGAGGCTTGCGAAGGACGGATACAGGCTTGTCTTCGAGGGACACACGTGTCAGATTTTGGGTGATGGGAAACCGTGGGCAACGGCAAGTCTGTCCCCAGAGCTGTACGAACTGAAGACGGTCGAGAAGGCCCTTGCAGTAAACGAGGTCGTAAATGCGGGCCATACCGAGGATTGCCAGCATGCATGGCATCGGCGTTTTGGACACCGGGATCCGGTCGCAATTACGGAGTTGGCTGAAAAAGGTCTAGCGACAGGTATCAAGGTAAAGGACTGTAAGACGCGCGAGACCTGTGAGTGCTGTGTGAAAGGAAAAATGGCACGGATACATTTCCCCAAAGAATCCAAAAACAAAACCCGAGAAATTTTGGATCTTTTGCATACGGATGTTTGCGGACCTATGCAAACCGTGACCCCGGGTAATAAAAGGTATATATTAACAATCATAGACGATTTTTCCAGATATACAGAAGTTTACCTAATGACTAAGAAAAATGAAGCAGGTACATTTATCAAAAGATTTATTGAAATGGTTAAAACAGGATTCAATAGGAAACCAAAAATCATAAGGTCGGATCGAGGAAGGGAGTACCTTAATGAAGATTTACAGAACTATTTAAGGAATCAAGGAATTAGGTCTCAGTTCACAGCCGCTTATTCGCCACAACAGAACGGAGTAGCCGAACGGAAAAATAGATCTTTGCTGGAAATGGCGAGATGTATGCTCCTGGATGCAAATCTGGAAAAGAGATATTGGGGCGAAGCAGTATGCACAGCTAACTATTTACAAAATAGATTGCCAACCAAAGCAACAGGAAGGACTCCGTACGAGCTGTGGCATTGCAGGAAACCAGATGTAAGTAACCTACACATATTTGGATGCGACGCATATGTGCATGTACACAGAGAACAAAGACAGAAATTGGACGACAAAGCCAAGAAGTTCATCTTCGTCGGATATTCGGAAGAATCTAAGGCGTATCGACTATTAAACACAGAGACAAATCAAGTCAAGATTAGTCGAGATGTAATTTTTCTGGATGGGATCCGTGAAAAAGGTGCGATTAAGGAAAACTCAATGCACGATGAGGTAATACTTTCAAGAGCCGAAGCATCGGATACAGAAGGAAGCGTGCAAGAGGACATTGCGGAAGGAGTGTCATCAATGGAAGACAGTTTCTGTTCTACGGATGAAACGGACAGTGACTTTCATGTTAATATAGGTGATGAGGATACAACTCAGACGCGAAACAGACGCTCCGAAAGATCGAACAAAGGCGTACCACCGGTCAGGTATATGGCGGCATCTTTGAAGGTGAAGCTGGAAGATGGGGAACCCAAGAATGTACGAGAAGCATTATCAGGACCACATAAAGAAGAATGGAAAAACGCCATCGAGGAAGAAATTAAATCTTTAAAGGAAAACAACACATGGGACATTGTAGTAAGACCAAAAGATCGGAACATAGTCTCCAACAAATGGGTCTTCAAAACAAAACGAAACGCAGAGGGAAGCATTGAAAAGTACAGAGCTCAACTCGTCGCACGGGGGTTTTCGCAGAAGTACGGAACTGACTACGACGAGATCTTTGCACCTGTGGTAAGGCAGACGACTCTTAGGACCTTCTTAGCCATAGCAGGTCAAAAGAATATGTCGGTCAAGCACTTTGACGCCAGGACAGCCTTTTTAAATGGAAACCTCGCGGAAACAATTTATATGGAGCAACCCGAAGGCTATACCATACCAGGTAAAGAGGATTACGTCTGTAAATTAAAGAAAAGTATTTATGGATTGAAACAAGCAGCGAAGGTATGGAATGATCAGTTAAATCATTTATTAAAGAAACACGGGTTTGGACAAAGTAAAACAGATCCATGTTTATACATAAAGGGTAGCGGAAATGGAATAGTTTATGTAATTGTCTATGTAGACGATATTTTAATTGCGGCTAAGAATGTATTAGACATAGATAAAGAAGCGAATTGTCTAAAGCGATATTTTCGTCTTAGTGATTTAGGTTTACTAAGGAATTACTTAAGTATAGAAATTAGGCGCAATGAGAGTAGTTTTTATTGTATTAAACAGACAGAATACATTAAGAAAATACTAACCACATTTGGACTAAAGGACGCAAAAGATTCTAGCATACCTATGGATTCAGGATACATAAAGGCCAGAGAAAATTCTCCACCGTTGCCGGACAACAAAAAATATCAAGAGCTAATTGGAGCTTTGTTGTATTTGGCAGTAAACAGCAGACCAGATATTTCGGCAAGTGTTGCAATTTTGAGCCAGCACACTAAGGATCCAAAAATGGCAGACTGGACGGAGGCAAAACGAGTTGTTCGTTATTTGAAAGGAACAATGAATAACGAATTAAGACTCGGTCAACTAGACAGTAAGGCAGGTTTAGTAGGTTTTGCAGATGCAGATTGGGCCCAGGATAAAACAACTAGGAAGTCCAACAGTGGCTACCTGTTCCTGTATTTTGGAGCACCAATCAGCTGGGCCTGTCGGAAGCAGTCATGTGTGGCACTATCGTCCACAGAAGCCGAATACGTTGCACTCGTTGAGGCATCACAAGAAGGGGTCTGGTTAAGGAAACTACTGAAGGATTTTAACGGAGAAACGGAAGATAGGACAGTAATTTATGAAGACAACCAAAGTTGCCTCAAGCTCGTAGAGAATAACAAATTTAGTAATAGAACTAAGCATATAGATACTAAATATCATTACGTTATGGAATTAAAGGAGCGGGGAATTATGGATTACAAGTATTGTCCTACAGATAAGATATTAGCTGATATGTTAACTAAGCCGTTAGGTAGAATTAAGTTAAAGTATATTGCGGATTGTTGCGGGTTAATCAGTTAAGGATTAATTGCGAAAATATGGCTATCGTTGAGGAAGGGTGTTGGAATACAACGATACCATCGTCGTAAGCGATAGACGCACGGGGGTAGGAGGCGTTCCTTCCCCGGCTGCGAAGGGACTCAGGCGGGGGTGTAAAGTAGGGACTGCAAGTCAGTCCCAGAAAGTCAGCGAGCATAAGCGCATCAAGGCACTGTTTCCCGTTCCCTTGTCTACACTTCAGCAAATATCTAAACACAGCAACGTGGAAACACCGACGCACATAGTCATTTCTAACAGAAGCTACACCTTCTACATCGCATTGATTTGCAGCTAAATCATGTGTTTCGCATGGATTTGAAGCTAACTCGTTTGTTACCCCTGCATTTGAATCTATATCACTTATATCGCAAGTATCTGATGCTAAATCATTTGTTTCGCCTGGATTTGAAGCTAAACCTTCTACTTTCGCATTGATTTGAAGCTGACTCGTTTGCTTCGTGCGCATATGAAGCTATATCACTTATATCCCAACTGTTTGAAGCTAAATCATTTGATTCGCATGGATTTGAAGCTAGCTTGTTTCTTTCGTCTGCATTTGAAGCTATATCACGTATATCGCAAGTATCTGAAGCTAAATCATTTGTGTCGTATGGATTTGGAGCTAAGCGTTCTACTACGCATTGATTTGAAGCTAATTCATGTATATCACAAGTATTTGAAGCTAACTCATTTGTTTCGCATGCAGTTGAAGCAAAATCTTGTATATCACATGTAATTTAAGCTAAACCATTTGATTCGCATGGATTTGTAACTAAGCCTTCTTCTTCGCATTGATTTGAATCTTAATCACGTCTTTCGCATGGATTTGAAGCTAACTCGTTTGTTTCGCATGGATTTGATGCTAAACCTTCTACATCGCATTGATTTTAAGCTAATTCATGTGTTTCGCATGGATTTGAAGCTAACTCCGTTTGTTTCCCCTGCATTTGAAGCTATATCACTTATATCGCAAGTATCTGAAGCTAACTCATTTGTTTCGCATGGATTTGAAGCTAAACCTTCAACATCGCATTGATTTGCAGCTAAATCATGTGTTCCGCATGGATTTGAAGCTAACTCGTTTGTTTCGTCTGCACTTGAAACTATATCACCTATATCGCAAGTATCTGAAGGTATATCATTTGTTTCGCATAGATTTGAAGCTAACTCGTTTGTTTCGTCTGCAATTGAAGCTATATCACTTATATCCCATTGTTTGAAGCTAAATCATTTGTTTCGCATGGACTTGAAGCTAAACCTTCCACACAGCATTGATTTGAGGCTTAATCATGTGTTTTGCATGGTTTTCAGGCTAACTCGTTTATTTCCCCTGCATTTAAAGCTATATCACTCATATCGCAAATAACTGGAGCTAAATCATTGGTTTCGCATGGATTTGAAGCTAAACCTTCTACATCTCATTGATTTGCAGCTAAACCATGTGTTTCGCATGGATTTGAAGCTAACTCGTTTGTTCCGCCTGCATTTGGAGCTATATCACTTATATCGCAAGTGTTTGAAGCTAAATCAGTTGTTTTGCATGGATTTGAAGCTAAACCTTCTACATAGCATTGATTTGAAGCTTAATCATGTGTTTGGCTTGAATTTGAAGCTAACTCGTTTGTTTCGTCTGCATTTGAAGCTATATCACTTATATCGCATGTATCTGAAGCGAAATCATTTGTGTCGCATGGGTTTGAAGCTATACCATCTACATCGCATGGACTTGAAGCTAACTCGTTTGTTTCGCATGCAGCTGAATCTATATCACTTATATCGCAAGTATCTGAAGGTATATCATTTTTTTCGCATGGATTTGAAGCTAAACCTTCTACATCGCAAGTATTTGAAGCTAAATCATTTGATGCGCGTGGATTTGAATCTAACTCGTTTGTTTCGTCTGCATTTAAAACTATAGCACTTATATCGCAAGTGTTTGAAGTTAAATCATTTGTTTTGCATGGATTTGAAGCTATCTCGTTTGTTTCGCCTGCAGTTGAAACTATATCACTTATATCGCAAGCGTTTGAATGTAAATCAATTGTTTCGCATGGATTTGAAGCTAATCCTTCTACGTCGCATTAATTTGAAGCTAAATCATGTGTTTGGCTTGGATTTGAAGATAACTCGTTCGTTTCGCCTGCATTTGTAGCTATATCATTTATATCGCAAGTATTTGAAGCTAAATCATTAGTGCCGCATGGATTTGAAGCTAAACCTTCTACACCGCATTGATTTGAAGCGAAATCATGTGTTCCGCATGGATTTGAAGCTAACTCGTTGGTTTCACCTGCGTTTGAAGCAATAGCAATATATCGCAAGTATCTGAACCTAGATCATTTGTCTCGCATGGATTTAAAGCTAAACCTTCTACATCGCATTCATTTGAAGTTAAATCATGTGATTCGCTTGGATTTAATTCTAGTTCGTTTGTATCGTCTGAATTTGTCGCTATATCACTTATATCGCAAGTATCAGAAGCTAAATCATTTGTTCCGCATGGATTTGAATCTAAACCTTCTACGTCGCATTGATTTCAAACTAAATCATGTGTTTTGCATGGATTTGATGCTAACTCGTTTGGTTCTCCTGCATTTGTAGCTATATCACTTATATCGCAAGTATCTGAATCTAAATCATTTGTTTCGCATGGATTTGAAGCTAAGCGTTCTACTTCGCATGGATTTAAAGCTAAATGATGTGTATCGCACGAATTTTGAAGCTAAGTCGTCTGATTCGTCTGCATTTCAAGCTATATCACTTATATCCCAAGCGTTTGATGATAAATCATTTGTTTCGCATGGATTTGTAGTTAAACCTTCTACATCACATTGATTTGAAGCTAAATCATTTGTTCCGCATGAATTTGTAGCTATACCTTCTACATCGCATTGATTTGAAGCTAAATCATGTGTTTCGTATGGATTTGAAGCTAACTCGTTTGTTTCGCCTGCAGTTGAATCTATATCACGTACATCGCAAGTATTTGAAGCTAAATCATTTGTTCCGCATGGATTTGATGCTAAACCTTCTACATCGCATTGATTTGAAGCTAAATCATGTGTATGGCATGGATTTTGAAGCTAACACGATTGATTCGTCTGAATTTGAAGCTATATCACTTATATCCCAAGTTTTTGAAGCTAAATCATTTGTTTCGCATGGAGTTGAAGCTAAACCTTCTACATCGCACTGATTTGAAGCTAAATCATGTGTTTCGCTTGGGTTGGTAGCTATCTCGTTTGTTTCGTCTGCATTTGAAGCTATACTACTTATATCCCAAATGTTTGAAGCTCAATCATTTGCATCGCATGGATTTGAAGCTAAGCCTTCTACTTCGCATTGATTTGAAGCTAAATCATTTGTTTCGCTTGGATGTGAAGCTAACTCGTTTGTTTCGTCTGCATTTGAAACTATATCATTTATATCGCAAGTATTTGAAGCTAAATCATTTGTTCCGCATGGATTTGAAGCTGAGCCTTCTATATCGCATTGATTTGAAGCTTAATCATGCGTGTCCCATGGAGTTAAAGCTAGCTTGTTTGTTTCGTCTGCATTTGAACGTATATCGCTTATAACGCAATTATCTGAAGATAAATCATTTGTTCCACATGGATTTGTAGCTGAACCTTCTACATCGTATTGATTTGAAGCTAAATCATGTGTTTCGGTGGATGTGAAGCTAACTCGTTTGTTTCGACTGCATTTGAAGCTATATCACTTATATCCCAAGTGTTTGAAGCTAAATCATTTGTTTCGCATGAATTTGAAGCTAATCCTTCTACATCGCATTGACTTGAAGTTTAATCATGTGTTTTGCATGCATTTGAAGCTAAATCGTTTGTATCCCCTGCATTTGAAGCTATATCATTTATATCCCAAGTGTTTGAAGCTAAATCATTTGTTTCGCATGAATTTGAAGCTAAACCTTCTACATCGCATTGATTTGAAGCTTAATTATGTGTTTCACATGGATTTGAAGCTAATTCGTTTCTATCCCCTGCATTTGAAGCTATATCATTTATATCGCAAGTATCTGAAACTAAATCAATTGTTTTTCACGGATTTGAAGCTAAACCTTCTACATCGCATTGATTTTCGGTTTAATCATGTGTTTCGCATGGATTTGAAACTAACTTGTTTGTTTCGTCTGCATTTGAAGGTATATCATTTATATCGCAAGTATCTGAAGCTAAATCACATGTTTCGCATGATTTTGAAGCTAAACCTTCTACATCGCATTGATTTTCAGTTTAATCATGTGTTTCGCATGGATTTGAAGCTAACTCGTTTGTTTCGTCTGCATTTGAAGCTATATCATTTATGTCCCAAGTGTTTGAAGCTAAATCATTTGTTTCGCATGGATTTGAATCTAACTCGTTTGTTTGGCCTGCAGTTGAAGCTATATCACTTATATCGCATGTATCTGATGTTAAGTCATTTGTGTCGCATTGATTTGAATCTAAACCTTCGACATCGCATTGATTTGCAGCTAAATCATGTGTTCCGCATGGATTTGAAGCTAACTCGTTTGTTTCGCATGCAGTTGAAGCTAAATCATGTATATCACAAGTATTTGATGCGAAACCATTTGATTGTCATGGATTTGAAGCTACGCCTTCTTCATCGCATTGATTTGAAGTTAAATCATGTGTTTCTGTTGATTTTTAATCTAATTAGTTTGTTTCGCATGCAGTTGAAGTTAAATCACGTATAAAACAAGTATTTGATGCTAAACTATTCGTTTCGCATGGATTTGAAGCTAAGCCTTCTCCTCCGCATTGATTTGAAGCTAAACCATGTCTTTTTCCTGAATTTTATGCTAACTCGTTTGTTTCGCATGCAGTTGAAGTTAAATCATGTATATTACAAGTGTTTGAATCGAAACCATTTGATTTGCATGGATTTGAAGCTAAGCCTTCTACTACGCATTGATTTGAAGCTGAATAATGCGTTTCGCTTGAATTTGAAGCTAACCCCATTGTTTCACATGCAGTTCAAGCTGAATCACGTATAAAACAGGTTTTTGATGCTAAACTATTCGTTTCGCATCGATTTGAAGCTTAATCATGTGTTTTGCATGGATTTGAAGCTAACTCGTTTGTTACTCCTCCATTTGAAGCTATATCACTTATATCGCATGTATCTGATGCTAAGTCATTTGTGTAGCATTGATTTGAAGCTAAACCTTCCACATTGCATTGGTTTCAAGCTAAACCTTCTGCATCGCAATGATTTGAAGCTAAATCATGTGATTCGCTTGGATTTGAAGCTACCTCGTTTGTTTCCCTGCATTTGAAGCTATATCACTTATATCCCAAGTGTTTGAAGCTAAATCATGTGTTTCGCTTGGATTTGAAGCCAAACCTTCTACATCGCACTCATTTGAAGCTAAATCATGTGTTTCGATTGGATTGGAAGCTATCTCGTTTGTTTCGTCTGCATTTGAAGCTATAGTACTTATATCCCAAGTGTTTGATGATAAATCATTTGTTTCGCATGGATTTGAAGCTAGCTTGTTTCTTTCGTCTGCATTTGTAGCTATATCACTTCTATCGCAAGTATCTGGACCTAAATCATTTGTGTCGCATTGATTTGTAGCTAAACCTTCTACATCGCATTGATTTGAAGCTAAATCATGTGTTTCGCTTGGTTGCGAAGCTAACTCGTTTGTTTCGTCTGCATTTGAAGCTATATCACTTATATCGCATGTATCTGATGCTAAGTCATTTGTGTCGCATTGATTTGAAGCTAAACCTTCCACATCGCATTGGTTTCAAGCTAAACCTTCTACATCGCAATGATTTGAAGCTAAATCATTTGATTCGCTTGGATTTGAAGCTAACTCGTTTGTTTCCCCTGCATTTGAAGCTATATCACTTATATCCCAAGTGTTTGAAGCTAAATCATGTGTTTCGCTTGGATTTGAAACCAAACCTTCTACATCGCACTCATTTGAAGCTAAATCATGTGATTCGCTTGGATTTGAAGCTAACTCGTTTGTTTCCCCTGCATTTGAAGCTATATCACTTATATCCCAAGTGTTAGAAGCTAAATCATGTATTTCGCTTGGATTTGAAGCCAAACCTTCTACATCGCACTCATTTGAAGCTAAATCATGTGTTTCGATTGGATTGGAAGCTATCTCGTTTGTTTCGTCTGCATTTGAAGCTATAGTACTTATATCCCAAGTGTTTGAAGATAAATCATTTGCTTCGCATGGATTTGAAGCTAGCTTGTTTCTTTCGTCTGCATTTGTAGCTATATCACTTCTATCGCAAGTATCTGGACCTAAATCATTTGTGTCGCATTGATTTGTAGCTAAACCTTCTACATCGCATTGATTTGAAGCTAAATCATGTGTTTCGCTTGGTTGCGAAGCTAACTCGTTTGTTTCGTCTGCATTTGAAGCTATATCACTTATATCGCATGTATCTGATGCTAAGTCATTTGTGTCGCATTGATATGAAGCTAAACCTTCCACATCGCATTGGTTTCAAGCTAAACCTTCTACATCGCAATGATTTGAAGCTAAATCATTTGATTCGCTTGGATTTGAAGCTAACTCGTTTGTTTCCCCTGCATTTGAAGCTATATCACTTATATCCCAAGTGTTTGAAGCTAAATCATATGTTTCGCTTGGATTTGAAACCAAACCTTCTACATCGCACTCATTTGAAGCTAAATCATGTAATTCCCTTGGACTTGAAGCTAACTCGTTCGTTTCCCCTGCATTTGAAGCTATATCACTTATATCCAAAGTGTTAGAAGCTAAATCATGTTTTTCGAATGGATATGAAGCTAAGCCTTCTAGTTCGCTTCGATTTGCAGCTAAATCATGTGTTTCGCATGGATTTGAAGCTAACTCGTTTGTTTCCCCTGCATGTGAAGCTATATCACTTATATCGCTAGTATCTGATGCTAAATTATTTGTTTCGCCTGGATTTGAAGCTAAACCTTCTAGTTTCGCATTGATTTGAAGCTGACTCGTTTGCTTCGTGCGCATGTGAAGCTATATCACTTATATCCCAACTGTTTGAAGATAAATCATTTGATTCGCATGGATTTGATGCTAGCTTGTTTCTTTCGTCTGCATTTGAAGCTACAACACATATATCGCAAGTATCTTAAGCTAAATCATTTGTTTCGCATGCAGTTGAAGCGAAATCTTGTATATCACATGAAATTTAAGCTAAACCATTTGATTCGCATGGATTTGAAGCTAAGCCTTCTTCTTCGCATTGATTTGAAGGTAAAACATGTGTTTCGCTTGGATTTGAAGCTAACTCGTTTGTTCCGCCTGCAGAAAAGCTAAATCATATATAAAACATGTATTTGAAGCTGAACTATTCGTGTCGCATGGATTTGTAACTAAGCCTTCTTCATCGCATTGATTTGAAGCTAAATCACGTCTTTCGCATGGATTTGAAGCTAACTCGTTTGTTTCGCATGCAGTTGGAGCTAAATCATGTGTGTCACAAGTATTTGTAGCGAAACCATTTGATTTGCATGGATTTAAAGCTAAGCCTTCTACTTCGCATTGATTTGAAGCTAATTCATGTGTTTCGCATGGATTTGAAGCTAACTCGTTTGTTTCCCCTCCATTTGAAGCTATATCACTTATATCGCAAGTATCTGAAGCTAACTCATTTGTTTCGCATGGATTTGAAGCTAAACCTTCAACATCGCATTGATTTGCAGCTGACTCGTTTGCTTCGTGCGCATATGAAGCTATATCACTTATATCCCAACTGTTTGAAGCTAAATCATTTGATTCGCATGGATTTGAAGCTAGCTTGTTTCTTTCGTCTGCATTTGAAGCTATATCTATAGTATTTGAAGCTGAATCATTTGCGTCGCATGAATTTTATGCTTAACCTTCTACATCTCATTGATTTGCAGCTAAACCATGTGTTTCGCATGGATTTGAAGCTAACTCGTTTGTTCCGCCTGCATTTGGAGCTATATCACTTATATCGCAAGTGTTTGAAGCTAAATCAGTTGTTTTGCATGGATTTGAAGCTAAACCTTCTACATAGCATTGATTTGAAGCTTAATCATGTGTTTGGCTTGAATTTGAAGCTAACTCGTTTGTTTCGTCTGCATTTGAAGCTATATCACTTATATCGCATGTATCTGAAGCGAAATCATTTGTGTCGCATGGGTTTGAAGCTATACCATCTACATCGCATGAACTTGAAGCTAACTCGTTTGTGTCGCATGCAGCTGAATCTATATCACTTATATCGCAAGTATCTGAAGGTATATCATTTTTTTCGCATGGATTTGAAGCTAAACCTTCTGCATCGCATTGATTTGATGCTAAATCATGTGTTTCGCATGGATTTGAAGCTAACTCGTTTGTTCCGCCTGCAGTAGCATCTATATTACTTATATCGCAAGTATTTGAAGCTAAATCATTTGATGCGCATGGATTTGAATCTAACTCGTTTGTTTCGTCTGCATTAAAACTATAGCACTTATATCGCAAGTGTTTGAAGTTAAATCATTTGTTTTGCATGGATTTGAAGCTATCTCGTTTGTTTCGCCTGCAGTTGAAACTATATCACTTATATCGCAAGCGTTTGAAGGTAAATCAATTGTTTCGCATGGATTTGCAGCTAATCCTTCTACGTCGCATTAATTTGAAGCTAAATCATGTGTTTGGCTTGGATTTGAAGATAACTCGTTCGTTTCGCCTGCATTTGTAGCTATATCATTTATATCGCAAGTATTTGAAGCTAAATCATTTGTGCCGCATGGATTTGAAGCTAAACCTTCTACACCGCATTGATTTGAAGCTAAATCATGTGTTTCGCATGGATTTGAAGCTAACTCGTTGGTTTCACCTGCATTTGAAGCAATAGCAATATATCGCAAGTATCTGAACCTAGATCATTTGTCTCGCATGGATTTAAAGCTAAACCTTCTACATCGCATTCATTTGAAGTTAAATCATGTGATTCGCTTGGATTTAATTCTAGTTCGTTTGTATCGTCTGAATTTGTCGCTATATCACTTATATCCCAACTGTTTGAAGATAAATCATTTGATTCGCAAGTATCTGATGCTAAATCATTTGTGACGCATGGATTTGAAGCTACACCTTCTACATCGCATTGATTTGCTGCTAAATCATGTGTTTCGCATGGATTTGAAGCTAAGCCTTCTACTTCGCTTTGATTTGCAGCTAAATCATGTGTTTCGCTTGGGTTGGAAGCTATCTCGTTTGTTTCGTCTGCATTTGAAGCTATACTACTTATATCCCAAATGTTTGAAGCTCAATCATTTGCTTCGCATGGATTTGAAGCTAATCCTTCTACATCGCATTGATTTGAAGCTAAATCATGTGTTTCGCATGGATTTGAAGCTAACTCGTTTGTATCCCCTGAATTTGAAACTATATCACTTATATCGCAAGTATCTGAAGCTAAATCATTTGTTTCGCATTGATTTGAAGCTAAATCATGTGTTTTGCTTGGATATCCCAAGTATTTGATGCTAAATCATTTGTTTCGCATTTGTTTCGGTAAACCTTCTACATCGCATTGATTTGAAGCTAAATAATGTGTTTCGATTGGATTTGAAGCTAAACCTTCTATGTCGCATTGATTTGAAACTAAATCATATGTTTTGCATGGTTTTGATGCTAACTCGGTTGGTTCTCCTGCATTTGTAGCTATATCACTTATATCGCAAGTATCTGAACCTAAATCATTTGTTTCGCATGGATTTGAAGCTAAGCGCTCTACTTCGCATGGATTTAAAGCTAAATGATGTGTATCGCATGAATTTTGAACCTAACTCGTCTGATTCGTCTGCATTTCAAGCTATATCACTTATACCCCAAGCATTTGATGCTAAATCATTTGTTTCGCTTGGATTTGTAGCTAAACCTTCTACATCAGATTGATTTGAAGCTAAATCATTTGTTCCGCATGAATTTGAAGCTGTACCTTCTACATCGCATTGATTTGAAGCTAAATCATGTGTTTCGTATGGATTTGAAGCTAACTCGTTTGTTTCGCCTGCAGTTGAATCTGTATCACTTACATAGCAAGTATTTGAAGCTAAATCATTTGTTCCGCATGGATTTGATGCTAAACCTTCTACATCGCATTGATTTGAAGCTAAATCATGTGTTTCGCATGGATTTTATGCTAACTCGTTTGTTTCCCCTGCATTTGAAGCTATATCAGTTACATCGCAAGTATCTGGTTCTAAATCATTTGTTTCGCATGGATTTGAAGCTAAACCTTCTACATCGTACCGATTTGAAGCTAAATGATATGTATTGCATGGATTTTGAAGCTAACCCGTTTGATTCGTCTGCATTTGCAGCTATATCACTTATATCACAAGTGTTTGAAGCTAAATAATTTGTTTCGCATGGATTTGAAGCTAAACCTTCTACATCGCATTGATTTGAAGCTAAATCATGTGTTTCGCATGGATTTGAAGCTAACTCGTTTGTTTCGCCTGCAGTTGAATCTATATCACTTACATAGCAAGTATTTGAAGCTAAATCATTTGATTCGCATGGATTTGAAGCTAAACCTTCTACATCGCATTGATTTGAAGCTAAATCATGTGTGTCGCATGGAGCTGAAGATAACTCGATTGCTTCGTCCGCATTTGAAGCTATATCACTTATATCGCAAGCATCTGAAACTAAATCACTTGTGTCGCATGGATTTGAAGCTAAACATTCTACATCGCATTGATTTGAAGATAAATCATGTGTTTCGCTTGGATATGAAGCTAACTCGTTTGTTTAGTCTGCAATTTGAAGCTATATCGCTTTTATCGCAAGTATCTGAAGCTAAATCATTTGTTCCGCATGAATTTGAATCTAAACCTTCTAAATGGCATTGATTTGAAGCTAAATCATGTGATTTGCTTGGATATCCCAAGTGTTTGATGCTAAATCATTTGTTTCGCATGGCTTTGAAGCTAAACCTTCTACATCGCATTGATTTGAAGCTAAATAATGTGTTTCGCTTGGATTTGAAGCTAAACCTTCTACGTCGCATTGATTTGAAACTAAATCATGTGTTTTGCATGGTTTTGATGCTAACTCGTTTGGTTCTCCTGCATTTGTAGCTATATCACTTATATCGCAAGTATCTGAACCTAAATCATTTGTTTCGCTTGGATTTGAAGCTAAACCTCCTACATCGCATTGTTTTGAAGCTAAATCATGTGTTTCGCATGGATATGAAGCTAACTCGTTCGTTTCGCCTGCATTTGATGCTATATCACTTATATCGCAAGTGTTTGAAGCTAAAACATTTGTTTCGCATGGATTTGAAGCTAAACCTTTTACATCGAATCGATTTGAAGCTAAATCATGTGTTTCGCTTGGATTTGAAGCTAAAGCTTTTACATCGCATTGATTTGCAGCTAAATCCTGTGTTTTGCATGGATTTGAAGCTAACTCGTTTGTTTCCCCTGCATTTGAAGCTATATCAGTTTTATCGCAAGTATCTGATGCTAAATCATTTGTTTCGCATGGATTTGAAGCTAAACCTTCTACACCGCACTGATTTGAAGCTAAATCATGTGTATCGCATGGATTTGATGCTAACTCGTTTGTTTCCCCTGCATTTGAAGCTATATCTGTTATATCGAAAGTATCTGATGCTAAATCATTTGTTTCGCATGGATTTGAAGCTAAATCTTCTACATCGCATTGATTTGAAGCTAAATCATGTGTTTTGCATGGATTTTGTGACAACTCGTTTGTTTCCCCTGCATTTGAATCTATATCAGTTACATCGCCAGTATCTGATGCTAAATCATTTGTTTCGCATGGATTTGAAGCTAAACCTTCTACATCGCATTGATTTGCAGCTAAATCATGTGTTTCGCATGGATTTGAAGCTAACCCGTTTGGTTCTCCTGCATTTGTAGCTATATCACTTATATCGCAAGTATCTGAACCTAAATCATTTGTTTCGCATGGATTTGAAGCTAAGCGTTCTACTTCGCATGGATTTAAAGCTAAATGATGTGTATCGCACGAATTTTGAAGCTAACTCGTCTGATTCGTCTGCATTTCAAGCTATATCACTTATATCCCAAGCGCTTGATGATAAATCATTTGTTTCGCATGGATTTGTAGTTAAACCTTCTACATCACATTGATTTGAAGCTAAATCATTTGTTCCGCATGAATTTGTAGCTATACCTTCTACATCGCATTGATTTGAAGCTAAATCATGTGTTTCGTATGGATTTGAAGCTAACTCGTTTGTTTCGCCTGCAGTTGAATCTATATCACGTACATCGCAAGTATTTGAAGCTAAATCATTTATTCCGCATGGATTTGATGCTAAACCTTCTACATCGCATTGATTTGAAGCTAAATCATGTGTATGGCATGGATTTTGAAGCTAACACGATTGATTCGTCTGAATTTGAAGCTATATCACTTATATCCCAAGTTTTTGAAGCTAAATCATTTGTTTCGCATGGATTTGAAGCTAAACCTTCTACATCGAATTGATTTGAATCTAAATCATGTGTTTCGCATGGATTTGCAGCTAACTCGTTTGTTTCGCCTGCAGTTGAATCTATATCACTTACATCGCAAGTATTTGAAGCTAAATCATTTGTTCTGCATGGATTTGATGCAAAACCTTCTACATCGCATTGATTTGAATTCAACTCATGTGTTTCGCTTGGATTTGAAGCTAAACCTTGTACATCGCATTGATTTGAAGCTAAATCATGTGTATCGCACGGATTTTGAAGCTAACTCGTTTGTTTCGCCTGCAGTTGAATCTATATCATTTACATCGCAAGTATTTGAAGCTTAATCATTTGTTCTGCATGGATTTGATGCTAAACCTTCTACATCGCATTGATTTGAAGCTAAATCATGTGTTTTGCTTGGATATCCCAAGTATTTGATGCTAAATCATTTGTTTCGCATTTGTTTCGGTAAACCTTCTACATCGCATTGATTTGAAGCTAAATAATGTGTTTCGATTGGATTTGAAGCTAAACCTTCTATGTCGCATTGATTTGAAACTAAATCATATGTTTTGCATGGTTTTGATGCTAACTCGGTTGGTTCTCCTGCATTTGTAGCTATATCACTTATATCGCAAGTATCTGAACCTAAATCATTTGTTTCGCATGGATTTGAAGCTAAGCGCTCTACTTCGCATGGATTTAAAGCTAAATGATGTGTATCGCATGAATTTTGAACCTAACTCGTCTGATTCGTCTGCATTTCAAGCTATATCACTTATATCCCAAGCATTTGATGCTAAATCATTTGTTTCGCTTGGATTTGTAGCTAACTCGTTTGTTTAGTCTGCAATTTGAAGCTATATCGCTTTTATCGCAAGTATCTGAAGCTAAATCATTTGTTCCGCATGAATTTGAATCTAAACCTTCTAAATCGCATTGATTTGAAGCTAAATCATGTGATTTGCTTGGATATCCCAAGTGTTTGATGCTAAATCATTTGTTTCGCATGGCTTTGAAGCTAAACCTTCTACATCGCATTGATTTGAAGCTAAATAATGTGTTTCGCTTGGATTTGAAGCTAAACCTTCTACGTCGCATTGATTTGAAACTAAATCATGTGTTTTGCATGGTTTTGATGCTAACTCGTTTGGTTCTCCTGCATTTGTAGCTATATCACTTATATCGCAAGTATCTGAACCTAAATCATTTGTTTCGCTTGGATTTGAAGCTAAACCTCCTACATCGCATTGATTTGAAGCTAAATCATGTGTTTCGCATGGATATGAAGCTAACTCGTTCGTTTCGCCTGCATTTGATGCTATATCACTTATATCGCAAGTGTTTGAAGCTAAAACATTTGTTTCGCATGGATTTGAAGCTAAACCTTTTACATCGAATCGATTTGAAGCTAAATCATGTGTTTCGCTTGGATTTGAAGCTAAAGCTTTTACATCGCATTGATTTGCAGCTAAATCCTGTGTTTTGCATGGATTTGAAGCTAACTCGTTTGTTTCCCCTGCATTTGAAGCTATATCAGTTTTATCGCAAGTATCTGATGCTAAATCATTTGTTTCGCATGGATTTGAAGCTAAACCTTCTACACCGCACTGATTTGAAGCTAAATCATGTGTATCGCATGGATTTGATGCTAACTCATTTGTTTCCCCTGCATTTGAAGCTATATCTGTTATATCGAAAGTATCTGATGCTAAATCATTTGTTTCGCATGGATTTGAAGCTAAATCTTCTACATCGCATTGATTTGAAGCTAAATCATGTGGTTTGCATGGATTTTGTGCCAACTCGTTTGTTTCCCCTGCATTTGAATCTATATCAGTTACATCGCCAGTATCTGATGCTAAATCATTTGTTTCGCATGGATTTGAAGCTAAACCTTCTACATCGCATTGATTTGCAGCTAAATCATGTGTTTCGCATGGATTTGAAGCTAACCCGTTTGGTTCTCCTGCATTTGTAGCTATATCACTTATATCGCAAGTATCTGAACCTAAATCATTTGTTTCGCATGGATTTGAAGCTAAGCGTTCTACTTCGCATGGATTTAAAGCTAAATGATGTGTATCGCACGAATTTTGAAGCTAACTCGTCTGATTCGTCTGCATTTCAAGCTATATCACTTATATCCCAAGCGCTTGATGATAAATCATTTGTTTCGCATGGATTTGTAGTTAAACCTTCTACATCACATTGATTTGAAGCTAAATCATTTGTTCCGCATGAATTTGTAGCTATACCTTCTACATCGCATTGATTTGAAGCTAAATCATGTGTTTCGTATGGATTTGAAGCTAACTCGTTTGTTTCGCCTGCAGTTGAATCTATATCACGTACATCGCAAGTATTTGAAGCTAAATCATTTATTCCGCATGGATTTGATGCTAAACCTTCTACATCGCATTGATTTGAAGCTAAATCATGTGTATGGCATGGATTTTGAAGCTAACACGATTGATTCGTCTGAATTTGAAGCTATGTCACTTATATCCCAAGTTTTTGAAGCTTAATCATTTGTTTCGCATGGATTTGAAGCTAAACCTTCTACATCGCATTGATTTGAAGCTAAATAATGTTTATCGCTTGTTTATGAAGATAACTCGTTTGTTTCGCCTGCATTTGAAGCTATATCATTTATATCGCAAGTGTCTGAAGCTAAATCATTTGTTCCGCATGAATTTGAAGCTATACCTTCTACATCGAATTGATTTGAAGCTAAATCATGTGTTTCGCATGGATTTGCAGCTAACTCGTTTGTTTCGCCTGCAGTTGAATCTATATCACTTACATCGCAAGTATTTGAAGCTAAATCATTTGTTCTGCATGGATTTGATGCAAAACCTTCTACATCGCATTGATTTGAATTCAACTCATGTGTTTCGCTTGGATTTGAAGCTAAACCTTGTACATCGCATTGATTTGAAGCTAAAACATGTGTATCGCACGGATTTTGAAGCTAACTCGTTTGTTTCGCCTGCAGTTGAATCTATATCATTTACATCGCAAGTATTTGAAGCTTAATCATTTGTTCTGCATGGATTTGATGCTAAACCTTCTACATCGTATTGATTTGAAGCTAAATCATGTGTTTTGCTTGGATATCCCAAGTATTTGATGCTAAATCATTTGTTTCGCATGGATTTGAAGGTAAACCTTCTACATCGCATTGATTTGAAGCTAAATAATGTGTTTCGATTGGATTTGAAGCTAAACCTTCTATGTCGCATTGATTTGAAACTAAATCATATGTTTTGCATGGTTTTGATGCTAACTCGGTTGGTTCTCCTGCATTTGTAGCTATATCACTTATATCGCAAGTATCTGAACCTAAATCATTTGTTTCGCATGGATTTGAAGCTAAGCGCTCTACTTCGCATGGATTTAAAGCTAAATGATGTGTATCGCATGAATTTTGAACCTAACTCGTCTGATTCGTCTGCATTTCAAGCTATATCACTTATATCCCAAGCATTTGATGCTAAATCATTTGTTCCGCTTGGATTTGTAGCTAAACCTTCTACATCAGATTGATTTGAAGCTAAATCATTTGTTCCGCATGAATTTGAAGCTGTACCTTCTACATCGCATTGATTTGAAGCTAAATCATGTGTTTCGTATGGATTTGAAGCTAACTCGTTTGTTTCGCCTGCAGTTGAATCTGTATCACTTACATCGCAAGTATTTGAAGCTAAATCATTTGATTCGCATGGATTTGAAGCTAAACCTTCTACATCGCATTGATTTGAAGCTAAATCATGTGTGTCGCATGGAGCTGAAGATAACTCGATTGCTTCGTCCGCATTTGAAGCTATATCACTTATATCGCAAGCATCTGAAACTAAATCACTTGTGTCGCATGGATTTGAAGCTAAACATTCTACATCGCATTGATTTGAAGATAAATCATGTGTTTCGCTTGGATATGAAGCTAACTCGTTTGTTTAGTCTGCAATTTGAAGCTATATCGCTTTTATCGCAAGTATCTGAAGCTAAATCATTGGTTTCGCATGGATTTGAAGATAAACCTTCTACATCGAATACATTTGAAGCTAACTCGTTTGTTTCGTCTTCTTTTGAACCTATATCACTTATATCGCAAGTATTTGAGGAAAAATCATGTGTTTCGATTAGATTTGAAACTAACTCGTTTGTTTCTCCTGCATTTGAATCTATATCACTTATATCGCAAGTATCTGAACCTAAATCATTTAGTTCGCATGGATTTGAAGCTAAGCCTACTACTTCGAATTGATCTCAAGCTAAATCATGTGTTTCGCTTTGATTTTAAGCTAACTCGTTTGTTCCGCATGGATTTGAAGCTACGCCTTCTACTACGCATTGATTTGGAACTAAATCATTCGTTTCGCATGGATTTGGAGCTAACTAGATTGTTTCTCCTGCATTTGAAGCTATCTCACTTATATCGCAAGTATCTGAACCTAAATCATTTATTTCGCATGGATTTGAAGCTAAGCCTACTACTTCGAATTGATCTCAAGCTAAATCATGTGTTTCGCTTTGATTTTAAGCTAACTCGTTTGTTCCGCATGGATTTAAAGCTACGCCATCTACTACGCATTGATTTGGAACTAAATCATTCGTTTCGCATGGATTTGGAGCTAACTAGATTGTTTCTCCTGCATTTGAAGCTATCTCACTTATATCGCAAGTATCTGAACCTAAATCATGTGTGTCGCATTGATTTGACGCTAAGCCTTCCACTTCGCATTGATTTGAAGCTAAATCATTTGTGTCGCATGTATTTGAATCTAATCCTTCTATTTCGCATTGAGTTAAAGCTAAATCATGTGTTTTGCATGGATTTGATGCTAACTGGTTTGTTTCCCCTGCATTTGAAGCTATATCAATTATATCGCATGTATCTGAAGCTAAATCATTTGTTCCGCATGGATTTGAATCTAAACCTTCTAAATCGCCTTGATTTGAAGCTAAATCATGTGTTCTGCTTGGATATCCCAAGTGTTTGATGCTAAATCATTTTTTCGCATGGATTTGAAGCTAAACCTTCTACATCACATTGATTTGAAGCTAAATAATGTGTTTCGCTTGGATTTGAAGCTAAACCTTCTACGTCGCATTGATTTGAAACTAAATCATGTGTTTTGCATGGATTTGATGCTATCTCGTTTGGTTCTCCTGCATTTGTAGCTATATCACTCATATCGCAAGTATCTGAACCTAAATCATTTGTTTCGCATGGATTTGAAGCTAAGCGTTCTACTTCGCATGGATTTAAAGCTAAATGATGTGTATCGCACGTATTTTGAAGCTAACTCGTCTGATTCGTCTGCATTTCAACCTATATCACTTATATCCCAAGCGTTTGATGCTAAATCATTTGTTTCGCATGAATTTGAAGCTATACCTTCTACATCGCATTGATTTGAAGCTAAATCACGTGTTTCGTATGGATTTGAAGCTAACTCGTTTGTTTCGCCTGCAGTTGAATCTATATCACTTACATCCCAAGTATTTGAAGCTAAATCATTTGTACCGCATGGATTTGATTCTGAACCTTCTACATCGCATTGATTTGAAACTAAATCCTGTGTTTTGCATGGATTTGATGCTAACTCGTTTGTTTCCCCTCCATTTGAAGCTATATCAGTTTTATCGCAAGTATCTGATGCTAAATCATTTGTTTCGCATGGATTTGAAACTAAACCTTCTACAACGCATTGATTTGAAGCTAAATCATGTGTTTCGCATGGATTTGAAGCTAACTCGTTGGTTTCACCTGCATTTGAAGCAATATCAATATATCGCAAGTATCTGAACCTAGATCATTTGTTTCGCATGGATTTGAAGCTAAACCTTCTACATAACATTGATTTGAAGCCAAATCATGTGATTCGCTTGGATTTAATTCTAGTTCGTTTGTATCGCCTGAATTTGACGCTATATCACTTATATCGCAAGTATCTGAAGCTAAATCATTTGTTCCGCATGGATTTGAATCTAAACCTTCTAAATCGCATTGATTTGAAGCTAAATCATGTGTTTCTTTTGGATTTGAAGCTAAAATTTTTACATCGCGTTGATTTGCAGCTAAATCGTGTGTTTTGCATGGATTTGAATCTAACTCGTTTGTTTCCCCTGCATTTGAAACTATATCAGTTTTATCGCAAGTATCTGAAGCTAAATCATTTGTTTCGCATGGATTTGAAGGTAAACTTTCTACATCGCATGGATTTAAAGCTAAATGATGTTGTGACGGCGACAAGCCGGCGCCACGTCTCCGCCATGTGTTTAGTTTTAAGGCGTAAGAATGTTTGGACGAATGGGCCGGGCTGCATGCTGTGCGTTAGCGTCGAGCGAATGTCTAGACGATTGGTTTGAGTGTCGCGTAGAATGAATGCGTCTAGCCAGGACAGAGTGAAAGCGAACCGTGAGAACGAGAAAGAATGATCTGGATGGGATGCATCGGTGAGCGAATGGTTAGTTCAGTAAGGACCCTCGTCGGGAACGGTACGCGAGCGTCGCGAGTTTAGTTCCGATTGTAAATAAAGATAGTCTAATTGTAACCGGGTTCAATTCTCTCTTCCCGTCGCCGATCCCACCTCCTCATTGGTGTCCCCGACGTGATCTAAAGGAAGCGAACGACACGAATTTTGCAGTCGCATTTCGTTCGTGGTTTCGTGGCAGTGGATCGGGAGTTTTCGGAAGAGATCACGGACATTCGCACGTTTATTCGGTACGATGGCATCCCCGCCCGTATCGACAGTCAGCCGCGTCGCGGTGAAAATACCGGAATTTTCGCCGACCGATCCCGAGCTGTGGTTCGCGATGGTCGAGGCGAGTTTCGAGTCGAGCGGCGTTACGACCGAAAAGACGAAGTTCGGGTACGTCCTGGGCGCGCTCAAACCAGAATACGCGGCCGAGGTCCGCGAAATCATCTTGAATCCTCCGGCTGAGCCGTTCACTAGGCTCAAGACAGAGCTGATAAGGCGGATCGGGGCGTCGCAGGAGCAGAAGACTCGGCGTCTCCTCGAGCACGAGGAGATGGGCGACCGCAAACCGTCGCAGTTCTTACGCCACCTGCGGACCTTCGGAGGAACAGCCGTGTCGGAGGAGATACTGCGTACCTTGTGGTTGGGCCGGCTCCCCGCGAGCATGCAGGTCATCCTGGCGACGCAGCGAGACGTCGAGCTCGACCGAGTGGCCGACACCATCGCTGACACGATAGGCCCACGCACGCGGGTAGCCGAGGCCTCTGCGGGTCCCGTCGCCCGGCCGTCGAGGGATATGTGCGAAGTTGAGGAACAACTGTGCTTGAAGATGGCACAGCTCACGGCGACGTTTCGGCAGGAGCTCGCAGCAATTCGTCGCGAGATAAACCCCGGTCCGCGTTTTTCCCAACGGCGACCATCCACCCCGGGCCGAGCGCGATCGCTATCCCGAGAACGACGAACCGCGCTACGAGGCGGGAAGTGTTTTTACCACTACAAGTTCGGCGCGAACGCGTTCCGTTGCGAACACCCATGCAATTGGTCCGCGTCGGGAAACAAGATGGGCAGTCGTTAATGACGGCCAGCGACCACTGCCCACTATCGCGCCGTTTGTTCGTCACCGATCGAGTAACGAGAACGGTTCCGCGGGTTCCGCGAACGCGCATCTTACGTTTTATATGCGGCGAACGGGTCGGAAATTGCCACGTACGGGACGGTTACGCTGAGCCTCGATTTCGGGCTCCGTCGCGTTTTCGTATGGCGTTTCGTGGTGGCCGACGTGTCAAAGCCGATTATAGGCGTGGATTTCCTCGCGCATTACGAACTATTGGTGGACGTCGGAAAGTGCAAACTTTTAGACCAGGTGACGTCGATGACGGTGCCAGGACACTCAGTGCGCGAGTGCGGGCCATCGGCGCCCTCGGTGAAGACAATTTTCGGTGATTCGAAATTCCACGAATTGCTGCAACATTTCCCGAACATTACGCGACCAGTGGAGACACCCGTGCAAGTGCAACATGAAACGGTGCACTACATCCGCACAACGCCGGGTCCGCCTGTGGCTTGTAGGCCCCGGCGTCTCGCGCCGGATCGTTTGAGGCACGCGGGACAAGAATTCGAGACGATGATGCGTCTCGGCATCGTGCGACCGTCGGAAAGTGCGTGGTCATCGCCTCTCCATATGGTGCCCAAAAAAGAACAGGACGCTTGGCGACCGTGCGGGGATTACCGAGCTTTAAATGCGCGCACGGTGCCGGATAGGTACCCCGTGAAGCACATCGAGGACTTTTCTCACGCGCTTCACGGGAAGACGGTGTTCTCCACAATAGATGTGGCGCGCGCGTATAACCAGATTCCAGTGGCCACAGAGGACATCGCCAAAACCGCGATAACCACCCCTTTCGGACTATTCGAGTTCCCCTGTATGTCGTTCGGATTGCGAAACGCGGCACAAACGTTTCAACGTTTCATCGACGAGGTGCTGCGCGGCTTGGATTTTGTGTACGCGTACATCGACGACATACTGGTGGCATCGTCAACAGAAGAGGAGCACTTGCGCCACTTGGAGGAAGTTTTTTCACGCCTCGACAAGTACGGCGTGACCGTCAACGGGGCGAAATGCATTTTCGGCCAGGCGCAGGTTAAATTCCTGGGGTTCACCGTATCGTCCAAAGGCACCAGCCCGTTGGAATCAAAGGTAGAGGCGATCACCAACTACCCCCAACCGACCACCGCAAAACGGCTGAGGCAGTTCCTGGGTATGCTAAATTTCTATAGGCGTTTTATGCCCAGGGCTGCGCAGGTACAAGCGCCCCTCAATAACCTACTGCACGACGGCATCAAGGGTAACGCCAAGTTGGCGTGGACCGAGGAAGCTACCGCGGCTTTCGCCGAGGCGAAGGACAGTTTGAGGCAGGCGGCGTTATTGTCGCATCCGAGGGACGACGCGCCACTCGCCTTGTTCTGCGACGCGTCCGATTTTGCTGCAGGTGCGGCACTGCAGCAGCGGGTCGGAAAGGATTGGCAGCCGGTGGCTTTCTTCTCCAGGAAGCTCAGCGCTGCCGAGCGGAATTACGGCGCGTACGACCGGGAAATGTTGGCCATTTACTCGGCAATCAAGCATTTCCGACACATGGTGGAGGGGCGAATATTCACCATCTACACGGACCACAAACCGTTGACCTTCGCCTTCCAACAAAAGCCCAAGAAATGTTCTTAGGCAATTTAGATACCTGGATTTCATCGGGCAGTTCACCACCGACATCCGCCACATCGCCGGGAAGGACAACGTCGTCGTCGACGCGCTATCCAGGTTGGAAGAAGTGGTAGAGTCTTTCAGCTACACCGATTTGGCGGAGTCTCAGCAGCGCGACGCGGAACTTCAGGCGTACATGAGCGGGAAAATAAAAAACAATTTACGTCTAAAACGGATACGCCCGCCCGATTCGAACACTGAAGTGATCTGTGACGTGTCTACCGGGATTGCGCGACCTTTCGTCACGGGACAATTCAGGCGAGCCGCATTCGACTCGATGCACCGCTTGGCGCATCCAGGTGTTAAAGCAACGGTGAGACTCGTGACGGAACGATATGTGTGGCCGTCCGTTAAAGCCGATTGCCGGAGTTGGGCTCGCGGTTGCGTTCCGTGCCAGCGCGCCAAAATAAACAAGCACGTTTTCGCGCCGCCGGGAAGTTTCGACGCGCCGACCGGAAGATTCGAGAACGTACACATAGACATTGTAGTTCTTCCGGTCTCAGAGGGGTTCAGGTACTGTTTAACCTGCGTCGACCGTTTTACGCGCTGGCCCGAGGCTTTCCCAATTCGGGATCAAGAAGCTTCGACCGTGGCACGCGCCTTTTACGAGGGTTGGATTTCACGGTTCGGAACCCCGTTGCGCGTGACGACCGACCAGGGTCGACAATTCGAGTCGCGCTTGTTTCAGGCATTGTCACAGCTAACAGGTGCAGCCCACTGGCGGACAACGGCCTATCACCCGGCGGCAAACGGAATGGTGGAGAGATTCCACCGCCAATTTAAGGCAGCAATCCGTTGCCAGCAAAACGTCAGCTGGACAAAGGTTCTTCCCACCATCTTGCTGGGCATACGCGCAGCCTGGAGGGAGGACTTACAATCCACCGCAGCTGAGCTGGTCTACGGCGAGACACTGCGCCTACCAGGGGAATTCCTGGTCCCACAAAGCATTTCGCGACCCTCGCCCCAACGCCTGGCAGCAATCAATCGACGAAACGAGTTTTCGTTTTCAAGGACCACGCCACGGCAGAGCATGTGTTCGTGCGGAATGACGCCGTGCGAGGAATCCTCCAGCCGCCATACGACGGCCCATACAGGGTCCTCGAGCGAGGGGACCGGACTTACTCCCTCAGCATCCGGGACAAGGCGGTTACAGTGACCATAGATCGCCTAAAGCCGGCGTACTTGCTGGCTACAGATCCAGCACCGCCGACGATACCAGGGGCAACACAGCCAGCGTTACCTGGAGAGTCCGAGGGGCCACCAACACCACCATCACCACCCACTCCGAGCGAGTTTACGGGGCAGCCGCCCCAACCATCGCCACCATCTCGGGGTCCGGCGGTGCCGCCCCCCATAGTAGTACCACCAGGTGCGGGTTTACGCACCACACGGTCCGGAAGAAGAGTGCGTTTCCCGGACCGATTGCAAGTTTCGTGACCGAGTCAATCACTGGCGGGGGGGGGGTGATGTGGCGGCGACAAGCCGGCGCCACGTCTCCGCCATGTGTTTAGTTTTAAGGCGTAAGAATGTTTGGACGAATGGGCCGGGCTGCATGCTGTGCGTTAGCGTCGAGCGAATGTCTAGACGATTGGTTTGAGTGTCGCGTAGAATGAATGCGTCTAGCCAGGACAGAGTGAAAGCGAACCGTGAGAACGAGAAAGAATGATCTGGATGGGATGCATCGGTGAGCGAATGGTTAGTTCAGTAAGGACCCTCGTCGGGAACGGTACGCGAGCGTCGCGAGTTTAGTTCCGATTGTAAATAAAGATAGTCTAATTGTAACCGGGTTCAATTCTCTCTTCCCGTCGCCGATCCCACCTCCTCAATGTGTATCGCACGTATTTTGAAGCTAACTCGTCTGATTCGTCTGCATTCCAAGCTATATCACTTATATTCCAAGCGTTTGATGCTAAAGCATTTGTTTCGCATGGATTTGTAGCTAAACCTTCTACATCACATTGATTTGAAGCTAATTCATTTGTTCCGCATGAATTTGAAGCTGTACCATCTGCATCGCATTGATTTGAAGCTAAATCATGTGTTTCGTATGGATTTGAAGCTAACTCGTTTGTTTCGCCTGCAGTTGAATCTATATCACTTACATCGCAAGTAATTGAAGCTAAATCATTTGCTCCGCATTGATTTGAAGCTGAATCCTGTGTTTTGCATGGATTTGATGCTAACTCGTTTGTTTCCCCTGCATTTGAAGCTATATCAGTTTTATCGCAAGTATCTGATGCTAAATCATTTGTTTCGCATGGATTTGAAGCTAAACCTTCTACACCGCATTGATTTGAAGCTAAATCATGTGATTCGCTTGGATTTAATTCTAGTTCGTTTGTATCGTCTGAATTTGACACTATATCACTTATATCGCAAGTATCTGAAGATAAATCATTTGTTCCGCATGGATTTGAATCTAAACCTTCTAAATCGCATTGATTTGAAGCTAAATCATGTGTTTTGCTTGGATATCCCAAGTGTTTGATGCTAAATCATTTGTTTCGCATGGATTTGAAGCTAAACCTTCTAAATCGCATTGATTTGAAGCTAAATTATGTGTTTTGCTTGGATATCCCAAGTGTTTGATGCTAAATCATTTGTTTCGCATGGATTTGAAGCTACACCTTCTACATCGCATTGATTTGAAGCTAAATAATGTGTTTCGCTTGGATTTGAAGCTAAACCTTCTACGTCGCATTGATTTGTAACTAAATCATGTGTTTTGCATGGATTTGATGCTAACTCGTTTGGTTCTCCTGTATTTGTAGCTATATTACTTATATCGCAAGTATCTGAACCTAAATCATTTGTTTCGCATGGATTGGAAGCTAAGCGTTCTACTTCGCACGGTTTTAAAGCTAAATGATGTGTATCGCATGAATTTTTGAAGCTAACACGTCTGATTCGTCTTCATTTCAAGCTATATCACTTATATCCCAAGCGTTTGATGCTAAATCATTTGTTTCGCATGGATTTGTAGCTAAACCTTCTACATCACATTGATTTGAGCTAAATCATTTGTTCCGCATGAATTTGAAGCTGTACCTTCTACATCGCATTGATTTGAAGCTAAATCATGTGTTTCGTATGGATTTGAAGCTAACTCGTTTGTTTCGCCTGCAGTTGAATCTATATCACTTACATCGCAAGTATTTGAAGCTAAATAATGTGTTTCGCTTGGATTTGAAGCTGTACCTTCTACATCGCATTGATTTGAAGCTAAATCATGTGTTTCGCATGGATTTTATGCTAACTCGTTTGTTTCCCCTGTATTTGAAGCTATATCAGTTACATCGCAAGTATCTGATGCTAAATCATTTGTTTCGTATGGATTTGAAACTAAAGCTTCTACATCGCATTGATTTGAAGCTAAATCATGTGTTTCGCATGGATTTGATGCTAACTCGTTTGTTTCCCCTGCATTTGTAGCTATATCAATTATATCGCAAGTATCTGATTCTAAATCATTTGTATCGCATGGATTTGAAGCTAAACCTTCTACATCGTACCGATTTGAAGCTAAATGATATGTATTGCATGGATTTTGAAGCTAACCCGTTTGATTCGTCTGCATTTACAGCTATATCACTTATATCACAAGTGTTTGAAGCTAAATCATTTGTTTTGCGTGGATTTGAAGCTAAACCTTCTACATCGCATTGATTTGAAGCTAAATCATGTGTTTCGCATTAATATGAAGCTAACTCGTTCGTTTCGCCTGCATTTGATGCTATATCACTTATATCGCAAGTGTTTGAAGCTAAAACATTTGTTTCGCATGGATTTGTAGTTAAACCTTCTACATCACATTGATTTGAAGCTAAATCATTTGTTCCGCATGAATTTGAAGCTATACCTTCTACATCGCATTGATTTGAAGCTAAATCATGTGTTTCGTATGGATTTGAAGCTAACTCGTTTGATTCGTCTGCATTTGCAGCTATATCACTTATATCACAAGTGTTTGAAGCTAAATCATTTGTTTCGCATGGATTTGTAGTTAAACCTTCTACATCACATTGATTTGTAGCTAAATCATTTGTTCCGCATGAATTTGAAGCTATACCTTCTACATCGCATTGATTTGAAGCTAAATCATGTGTTTCGTATGGATTTGAAGCTAACTCGTTTGTTTCGCCTGCATTTGAAGCTATTTCAGTTATATCGCAAGTATCTGATGCTAAACCATGTGTTTCGCTTGGATTTGTGCTAAACCTTCTACATCGCTTTGATTTGAAGCTAAATCATGTGTTTTGCATGGATGTTATGCTAACTCGTTTGTTTCCCCTGCATTTGAAGCTATATCACTTATATCGCAAGTCTCTGAAGCTAAATCATTTGTGTCGCATGGATTTGAAGCTAAACCTTCCACACAGCATTGATTTGTAGCTTAATCATGTGTTTTGCATGGTATTGAAGCTATCACGTTTGTTCCCCTGTATTTTATGCTATATCACTCATATCGCAAGTATCTGAAGCTAAATCCTTGGTTTCGCATGGATTTGATGCTAAACCCTCTACATCGCATTGATTTGCTGCTAAATCATAGGTTTCGCATGGATTTGATTCTAACTCGTATGTTGCGCATGCAGTTGAATCTAAATAACGTACAAGCCAAGTATTTGTAGCTAAACCATTTGTTTCGCATTGATTTGATGCTAATCCATGTGTTTGTCATGAATTTTAAGCTAAATCATGTGTTCCGCATGGATTTGAAACTAACTCGCTTGCTTCGCATGCAGTTGAAGCTATATCACCTATATCCCAAGTGTTTGAAGCCCCATCATTTGCTTCGCATGGATTTGGAGCTAAGCCTTCTACTAAGCATTGATTTCAAGCTAAATCATGTGTACCGCATGGATTTTGAAGCTAACTCGTTTGTTTCGCCTGCATTTGAACCTATATCACTTCTATCGCAAGTATTTGAACCTAAATCATTTTTTCGCAATGTTTTTGAAGCTAAACCTTCTAGATCGCTTTGATTCGAAGCAAAATCATGTGTTTTGCATGGATTAGATGCTCACTCGTTTGCTTCTCCTGCATTTGAAGCTATATCATTTATATCGCAAGTATTTGAAGCTAAATCATTTGTGTCGCATGGATTTGAAGCTAAACCTTCTACATCGCATTGATTTGCAGCCAAGTCATGTATTTCGTATGGATTTGAAGCTAACTCGTTCGTTTCGCCTGCATTTGATGCTATATCACTTATATCGCAAGTATCTGAATCTAAATCATTTGTTACGCATGGATTTGAAGCTAAACATTCTACATCGCTTTCATTTGCAGCTAAATCATGTGTTTCGCATGGATTTGGAGCTAACTCGTTAGTTTCGCCTGCATTTGAAGCTATATCATTTATATCGCAAGTATTTGAAGCTAAATCATTTGTGTCGCATGGATTTGAAGCTAAACCTTCTACATCGCATTGATTTGCAGCCAAGTCATGTATTTCGTATGGATTTGAAGCTAACTCGTTCGTTTCGCCTGCATTTGATGCTATATCACTTATATCGCAAGTATGTGAATCTAAATCATTTGTTACGCATGGATTTGAAGCTAAACATTCTACATCGCTTTCATTTGCAGCTAAATCATGTGTTTCGCATGGATTTGGAGCTAACTCGTTAGTTTCGCCTGCATTTGAAGCTATATCATTTATATCGCAAGTATTTGAAGCTAAATCATTTGTGTCGCATGGATTTGAAGCTAAACCTTCTACATCGCATTGATTTCATGCTTAATCGTCGATTCGCTTGGACTTGAAGCTAACTCGTTTGTTTCGCCTGCATTTGAAGCTACAATATTTATATCGCATGTATATGAAGCTAAATCATTTGTGTCGCATGGGTTTGAAGCTAAACCTTCTACATCGCATTGATTTGCAGCTAAATCATGTGTTTCGCATGGATTTGGAGCTAACTCGTTAGTTTCTCCTGCATTTGAAGCTATATCAATGTATCGCAAGTATCTGAACCTAAATAATTTGTTTCGCATGCATTTGAAGCTAAGCCTTCTACTTCGTATCTATTTGAAGCTAAATGATATGTATCGCATGGATTTTGAACCTACCTCGTTTGATTCGTCTGCATTTGCAGCTATATCACTTATATCCCAAGTGTTTGAAGCTAAATCATTTGTTTCGCATCGATTTGAAGCTAAACCTTCAACATCGCATTGATTTGAAGCTAAATCATGTGTTTCGCTTGGATTTGAAGCTATACCTTCTACATCGCTTTGATTTGAAGCTGAATCATGTGTTTTGCATGGATTAGATGCTAACTCGTTTGCTTCCCCTGCATTTGAAGCTATTTCATTTATATCGCCAGTACCTGATGCTAAATCATTTGTAACGCACGGATTTGAAGCTAAACCTTCTACATCGCATTGATTTGCAGCTAAATCATGTGTTTCGCATGGATTTGAATCTAACTCGTTAGTTTCGCCTGCATTTGAAGCTATATCAATATATCGCAAGTATCTGAACCTAAATCATTTGTTTCGCATGGATTTGAAGCTAAACCTTCTACATCTCATTGATTTGCAGCTAAATCATGTGTTTCGCATAGAATTGGAGCTAACTCGTTAGTTTCGCCTGCATTTGAATCTATATCATTTATATCACAAGTTTTTGAAGCTACATCATTTGTGTCGCATGGATTTGAATCTAAACCTTCTACATCGCATTGATTTGAAGCTTAATCGTGTGATTCGCTTGGACTTGAAGCTAACTCGTTTGTTAAGCCTGCATTTGAAGCTACAATATTTATATCGCAAGTATATGAAGCTAAATCATTTGTGTCGCCTGGATTTGAAGCTATACCTTCTACATCGCTTTGATTTGAAGCTGAATCATGTGTTTTGCATGGATTAGATGCTAACTCGTTTGCTTTCCCTGCATTTGAAGCTATTTCATTTACATCGCAAGTACCTGATGCTAAATCATTTGTAACGCATGGATTTGAAGCTAAACCGTCTACATCGCATTGATTTGCAGCTAAATCATGTGTTTCGCATGGATTTGGAGCTAAACCTTCTACATCGCATTGACTTGCAGCCAAGTCATGTATTTCGCATGGATTTGAAGCTAACTCGTTCGTTTCGCCTGCATTTGATGCTATATCACTTATATCGCAATTATCTGAAGCTAAATCATTTGTTACGCATGGATTTGAAGCTAAACCTTCTACATCGCATTGATTTGCAGCTAAATCATGTGTTTCGCATGGATTTGGAGCGAACTCGTTAGTTTCGACTGCACTTGAAGCTATATCACTTATATCGCAAGTATCTTATGCTAAATCATTTGTTTCGCATGGATTTGAAGCTAAATCTTCTACTTTCGCATTGATTTGAAGCTGACTCGTTTGTTTCGTCAGCTTTTGAAGCTATATCACTTACATCCCAACTGTTTGAAGCTAAATCATTTGTTTCGCATGGATTTGAAGCTCACTCGTTCGTTTCGCCTGCATTAGAAGCTGTATCATTTATATGGCAAGTATCTGAAGCTAAATCATTTGTGTTGCATGGATTTGAAGCTAAACTTTCCACATAACATTGATTTGAATCTACATCATCTGTTTCGTATGGAGTTGAAGCTAGCTCGTTTGTTTCGTCTGCATTTGAAGTTAAATAACATATATCGCAAGTATCTGAAGCTAAATCATTTGTTTCGCATGGATTTGATGCTAAACATTCTACATCGCATTTATTTGAAACGAATTCAGTGTTTGTATCTTCATATCAATGCGATGTAGAAGGTTTAGATTCAAATCCATGCGAAAAAAATGATTTAGCATCAGATACTTGCGATATAAGTGATATAGCTTCAAGTGCAGGCGAAACTAACGAATTAGCTATAAATCCATGCGAAACACATGCTTTAGCTGCAAATCAATGCGATGTAGAAGTTTTAGCTTCAAATCCATGCGTAACAAATGATTTAGCTTCAGATACTTGCGATATAAGTGATATAGATTCAAGTGCAGACGAAACAAACGAGTTAGCTTCAAGTCCATGCGAAACACATGATTTAGCTGCAAATCAATGCGATGTTGAAGGTTTAGCTTCAAATCCATGCGAAACAAATGATTTAGCTTTAGATACTTGCGATATAAGTGATATAGCTTCAAATGCAGGGGAAACAAACGAGTTAGCTTCAAATCCATGCGGAACAACTGATTTAGCTTCAAACAGTAGGGATATAAGTGATATAGCTTCAAATGCCGGGGAAACAAACGAGTTAGCTTCAAATCCATGCGAAAGACATGATTTAGCTTCAAATCGATGCGAAGTAGAAGGCTTAGCTTCAAATCCATGCGAAACACATGATTTAGCAGCAAATCAATGCGACGTAGAAGGTTTAGCTACAAATCGATGCGAAACAAATGATTTAGCTTCAAGCAATTGGGATATAAGTGATATAGCTTCAAATGCAGACGAATCAATGGAGTTAGCTTCAAAATGCATGCGAAACACATGATATAGCTGCAAATCAAAGCGATGTTGAAGGTTTAGCTTCAAATCCATGCGAAACAAATGATTTAGCTTCAGATACTTGCGATATAAGTGATATACCTCCAAATGCAGACGAAACAAACGAGTTAGCTTCAAATCCATGCGAAACACATGAATTAGCTTCAAATCAATGCGATGTAGAAAGTTTAGCTTCAAATCCATGCGAAAAAAATGATTTAGAAATCAGATACTTGCGATATAAGTGATATAGTTTCAAATGCAGACGAAACAAACGAGTTAGCTTCAAATCCATGACAAACACATGAATTAGCTTCAAATCAATGCGATGTAGAAAGTTTAGCTTCAAATCCATGCGACAAAAATGATTTAGCATCAGATATTTGCGATATAAGTGATATAGTTTCAAATGCAGACAAAACAAACGAGTTAGCTTCAAATCCATGAGAAACACATGATTTAGCTGCAAATCAATGCGATGTTGAAGGTTTAGCTACAAATTCATGCGGAACAAATGATTTAGCTTCAGATACTTGCGATATAAATGATATAGTTTCAAATGCAGGGGAAACAAACGAGCTAGCTTCAAAAACTTGGGATATAAGTGATATAGTTTCAAATGCAGACGAAACAAACGAGTTAGCTTCAAATCCATGAGAAACACATGATTTAGCTGCAAATCAATGCGATGTTGAAGGTTTAGCTGCAAATTCATGCAGAACAAATGATTTAGCTTCAGATACTTGCGATATAAATGATATAACTTCAAATGCAGGCGAAACAAACGAGTTAGCTTCTAATCCATGCGAAACACATGATTTAGCTGCAAATCAATGCGATGTTGAAGGTTTAGCAGCAAATTCATGCGGAACAAATGATTTAGCTTCAGATACTTGCGATATAAATGATATAACTTCAAATGCAGGCGAAACAAACGAGTTAGCTTCTAATCCATTCGAAACTCATGATTTAGCTTCAAATCAATGCGATCCAGATGTCTTAGATTCAAATCCATGCGAAACAAATGATTTAGCTTCAGATACTTGCGATATAAGCGATATAGCATCAAATGCAGACGAATCAAACGAGTTAGCTTCAAGTCCATGCGAAACACATGATTTAGCTGCAAATCAAAGCGATGTAGAAGGTTTAGCTTCAAATCAATGCTAAACAAATGATTTACCTTCAGATACTTGCGATATAAGTGATATAGTTTCAAGTGCAGCCGAAACAAACTAGTTAGCTTCAAATCCATGCGAAACACATAATTAAGCTTCAAATCAGTGCTATGTAGAAGGTTTAGCTTCAAATTCATACGACACAAATGATTTAGCTTCAGATACTTGTGATATAAGTGACATAGCTTCAAATGCAGGGGAAACAAACGAGCTAGCTTCAAAAACTTGGGATATAATGATATAGCTTCAAATGCGGACGAATCAAACGAGTCAGCTTCAAATCAACGCGAAAGTAGAAGTTTTAGCTTCAAATCCATGCGAAACAAATGATTTAGCATCAGATACTTGCGATACAAGTTATATATCCTGAAATGCAGGGGAAACAAACGGGTTAGATTCAAATCCATGCGAAACACATGATTTAGCTGGAAATCAATGCGAAGTTGAAGGCTTAGCTTCAAATCCATGCGAAACAAATGATTTAGCTCCAGATTCTAGCGATATAAGTGATATAGCTTCATATGCAGATGAAACAAACGAGTTAGCTTCAAGTCCTAGCGAAACACATGATTTAGCTGCAAATCAAAGCGATGTAGAAGGTTTAGCTTCAAATCCATGCGAAACAAATGATTTAGCTTCAAACACTTGGGATATAAGTGATATAGCTTCAAATGCAGACGAAACAAACGAGTTAGCTTCAAAATCCATGCGATACACATCATTTAGCTTTTAATCCATCCGAAGTAGAAGGCTTAGCTTCAAATCCATGGGAAACAAATGATTTAGGTTCAGATACTTGCGTTATAAGTGATATAGCTTCAAATGCAGGCGAAACTAACGAGTTAGCTTCAAATCCAAGAGAATCACATGTTTTAGATTCCAATAAATGCGATTCAGAAGGTTTAGCTTCAAATCCATGCTAAACAAATGATTTAGCATCATATAATGGCGATATAAGTGATATAACTTCAAATGCAGGCGAAACAAATGATTTAGCATCAGATACTTGCGATATAAGTGATATAGCTTCAAGTGCAGGCGAAACTAACGAGTTAGCTCCAAATCCATGCGAAACACATGATTTAGCTGCAAATCAATGCGATGTAGAAGGTTTAGCTACAAATCCATGCGAAACAAATGATTTAGCTTCAAGCAATTGGGATATAAGTGATATAGCTTCAAATGCAGACGATTCAAACGGGGTAGCTTCAAAATCCATGAGATACACATCATTTAGCTTTAAATCCATGCGGAGTAGAAGGCTTAGGTTCAAATCCATGCGAAACAAGTGATTTAGCTTTAGATACTTGCGATATAAGTGATAAAGCTTCAAAAGCTGGGGATACAAACGAGTTAGCTTCAAATCCATGCGAAACACATGATTTAGCTTCAAATCAATGCGATGTAGAAGGATTAGCTTCAAAACCATGCGAAGCAAATGATTGAGCTTAACAGTTGGGATATAAGTGATAAAGCTTCAAATGCAGACGACTCAAACGAGTTAGCTTCAAAATCCATGCGATACATATCATTTAGCTTCAAATCGATACGAAGTAGAAGGCTTAGCTTCAAATCCATGCGAACCAATCATTTACCTTGAGATAATTGCGATACAAGTGATATAGCTTCAAGTGCAGTCGAAACAAACGAGTTAGCTTCAAATCCATGCGAAACACATGATTTAGCTTCAAATCAATGCGATGTAGAAGGTTTAGCTTCAAATCCAAGCGAAACAAATGATTTACCTACAAACACTTGGGATATAAGTGATATAGTCGGAAATGCAGACGAATCAAACGGGGTAGCTTCAAAATCCATGCGATACATATCATTTAACTTCAAATCGATACGAAGTAGAAGGCTTAGCTTCAAATCCATGCGAAACAAATGATTTAGGTTCAGATACTTGCGATACATTGATATTGCTTCAAATGCAGACGATTCAAACGAGTTAGCTTCAAAATCCATGCGATACACATCATTTAGCTTTAAATCCATGCGAAGTAGAAGGCTTAGGGTCAAATCCATGCGAAACAAATGATTTAACATCAGATACTTGCGATATATGTGATATAGCTTCAAATGCAGACGAAACAAACGAGCTAGCTTCAACTCCATACGAAACACATGATTTAGATTCAAATCAATGTTATGTGCAAGGTTTAGCTTCAAATCCATGCAACACAAATGATTTAGCTTCAGATACTTGCAATATAATTGATACAGGTTCAAATGCAGGCGAAACGAACGAGTTAGCTTCAAATCCATGCGAATCAAATGATTTAGCTTCAAACAGTTGGGATATAAGCGATATAGCTTCAAATGCGAACGAAACAAACGAGTCAGCTTCAAATCAATGCGAAAGTAGAAGGTTTAGCTTCAAATCCAGGCGAAACAAATGATTTAGCATCAGATACTTGCGATATAAGTGACATAGCTTCAAATGCAGGGGAAACAAACGAGTTAGCTTCAAATCCATGCGAAACACATGATTTAGCTGCAAATGGATGCGAAGTAGAAGGCTTAGCTTCAAATCCATGGGAAACAAATGATTTAGGTTCAGATACTTGCGTTATAAGTGATATAGCTTCAAATGCAGGCGAAACTAACGAGTTAGCTTCAAATCCAAGAGAATCACATGTTTTAGATTCCAATAAATGCGATTCAGAAGGTTTAGCTTCAAATCTATGCGAAACAAATGATTTAGCATCATATAATGGCGATATAAGAGATATAGCTTCAAATGCAGACGAAACAAACGAGTTAGCTTCATATCCAAGCCAAACACATGATTTAGCTTGAAATCAATGCGAATTATAAGGCTTAGCTTCAAATCCGTGTGGTCAAATGATTTTTCTTCAAATGCTTGCGATACAAGCGATATACCTTCAAATGCAGGCGAAACACACGAGTTAGCTTCAAGTCCATGCGATGTAGAAGGTTTAGGTTCAAATCCATGGAGAAACAAATGATTTAGCTCCAAACACTTGGGATAGGTGTGATATAGCTTCAAATGCAGGCGGAAGAAACGAATTAGTTTCAAATCCATGCGATACACTTGATTTAGCTTCAAATCAATGCGAAGTAGAAGGCTTAGCTTCAAATCAATGCTAAACAAATGATTTACCTTCAGATACTTGCGATATAAGTGATATAGTTTCAAGTGCAGCCGAAACAAACTAGTTAGCTTCAAATCCATGCGAAACACATAATTAAGCTTCAAATCAGTGCTATGTAGAAGGTTTAGCTTCAAATTCATACGACACAAATGATTTAGCTTCAGATACTTGCGATATAAGTGACATAGCTTCAAATGCAGGGGAAACAAACGAGCTAGCTTCAAAAACTTGGGATATAATGATATAGCTTCAAATGCGGACGAATCAAACGAGTCAGCTTCAAATCAACGCGAAAGTAGAAGGTTTAGCTTCAAATCCATGCGAAACAAATGATTTAGCATCAGATACTTGCGATACAAGTTATATATCCTGAAATGCAGGGGAAACAAACGGGTTAGATTCAAATCCATGCGAAACACATGATTTAGCTGGAAATCAATGCGAAGTTGAAGGCTTAGCTTCAAATCCATGCGAAACAAATGATTTAGCTCCAGATTCTAGCGATATAAGTGATATAGCTTCATATGCAGATGAAACAAACGAGTTAGCTTCAAGTCCTAGCGAAACACATGATTTAGCTGCAAATCAAAGCGATGTGGAAGGTTTAGCTTCAAATCCATGCGAAACAAATGATTTAGCTTCAAACACTTGGGATATAAGTGATATAGCTTCAAATGCAGACGAAACAAACGAGTTAGCTTCAAATCCAAGAGAATCACATGTTTTAGATTCCAATAAATGCGATTCAGAAGGTTTAGCTTCAAATCCATGCTAAACAAATGATTTAGCATCATATAATGGCGATATAAGTGATATAGCTTCAAATGCAGGCGAAACAAATGATTTAGCATCAGATACTTGCGATATAAGTGATATAGCTTCAAGTGCAGGCGAAACTAACGAGTTAGCTCCAAATCCATGCGAAACACATGATTTAGCTGCAAATCAATGCGATGTAGAAGGTTTAGCTACAAATCCATGCGAAACAAATGATTTAGCTTCAAGCAATTGGGATATAAGTGATATAGCTTCAAATGCAGACGATTCAAACGGGGTAGCTTCAAAATCCATGAGATACACATCATTTAGCTTTAAATCCATGCGGAGTAGAAGGCTTAGGTTCAAATCCATGCGAAACAAGTGATTTAGCTTTAGATACTTGCGATATAAGTGATAAAGCTTCAAAAGCTGGGGATACAAACGAGTTAGCTTCAAATCCATGCGAAACACATGATTTAGCTTCAAATCAATGCGATGTAGAAGGATTAGCTTCAAAACCATGCGAAGCAAATGATTGAGCTTAACAGTTGGGATATAAGTGATAAAGCTTCAAATGCAGACGACTCAAACGAGTTAGCTTCAAAATCCATGCGATACATATCATTTAGCTTCAAATCGATACGAAGTAGAAGGCTTAGCTTCAAATCCATGCGAAACAAATGATTTACCTTGAGATAATTGCGATACAAGTGATATAGCTTGAAGTGCAGTCGAAACAAACGAGTTAGCTTCAAATCCATGCGAAACACATGATTTAGCTTCAAATCCAAGCGAAACACATGATTTAGCTTCAAACACTTGGGGTATAAGTAATATAGCTGCAAATGCAGACGATTCAAACGAGTTAGCTTCAAAATCCATGCGATACACATCATTTAGCTTTAAATCCATGCGAAGTAGAAGGCTTAGGGTCAAATCCATGCGAAACAAATGATTTAACATCAGATACTTGCGATATATGTGATATAGCTTCAAATGCAGACGAAACAAACGAGCTAGCTTCAACTCCATACGAAACACATGATTTAGATTCAAATCAATGTTATGTGCAAGGATTAGCTTCAAATCCATGCAACACAAATGATTTAGCTTCAGATACTTGCAATATAATTGATACAGGTTCAAATGCAGGCGAAACGAACGAGTTAGCTTCAAATCCATGCGAATCAAATGATTTAGCTTCAAACAGTTGGGATATAAGTGATATAGCTTCAAATGCGGACGAAACAAACGAGTCAGCTTCAAATCAATGCGAAAGTAGAAGGTTTAGCTTCAAATCCAGGCGAAACAAATGATTTAGCATCAGATACTTGCGATATAAGTGACATAGCTTCAAATGCAGGGGAAACAAACGAGTTAGCTTCAAATCCATGCGAAACACATGATTTAGCTGCAAATCGATGCGAAGTAGAAGGCGTAGCTTCAAATCCATGGGAAACAAATGATTTAGGTTCAGATACTTGCGTTATAAGTGATATAGCTTCAAATGCAGGCGAAACTAACGAGTTAGCTTCAAATCCAAGAGAATCACATGTTTTAGATTCCAATAAATGCGATTCAGAAGGTTTAGCTTCAAATCTATGCGAAACAAATGATTTAGCATCATATAATGGCGATATAAGAGATATAGCTTCAAATGCAGACGAAACAAACGAGTTAGCTTCATATCCAAGCCAAACACATGATTTAGCTTGAAATCAATGCGAATTATAAGGCTTAGCTTCAAATCCGTGTGGTCAAATGATTTTTCTTCAAATGCTTGCGATACAAGCGATATACCTTCAAATGCAGGCGAAACACACGAGTTAGCTTCAAGTCCATGCGATGTAGAAGGTTTAGGTTCAAATCCATGGAGAAACAAATGATTTAGCTCCAAACACTTGGGATAGGTGTGATATAGCTTCAAATGCTGGCGGAAGAAACGAATTAGTTTCAAATCCATGCGATACACTTGATTTAGCTTCAAATCAATGCGAAGTAGAAGGCTTAGCTTCAAATCAATGCTAAACAAATGATTTACCTTCAGATACTTGCGATATAAGTGATATAGTTTCAAGTGCAGCCGAAACAAACTAGTTAGCTTCAAATCCATGCGAAACACATAATTAAGCTTCAAATCAGTGCTATGTAGAAGGTTTAGCTTCAAATTCATACGACACAAATGATTTAGCTTCAGATACTTGCGATATAAGTGACATAGCTTCAAATGCAGGGGAAACAAACGAGCTAGCTTCAAAAACTTGGGATATAATGATATAGCTTCAAATGCGGACGAATCAAACGAGTCAGCTTCAAATCAACGCGAAAGTAGAAGGTTTAGCTTCAAATCCATGCGAAACAAATGATTTAGCATCAGATACTTGCGATACAAGTTATATATCCTGAAATGCAGGGGAAACAAACGGGTTAGATTCAAATCCATGCGAAACACATGATTTAGCTGGAAATCAATGCGAAGTTGAAGGCTTAGCTTCAAATCCATGCGAAACAAATGATTTAGCTCCAGATTCTAGCGATATAAGTGATATAGCTTCATATGCAGATGAAACAAACGAGTTAGCTTCAAGTCCTAGCGAAACACATGATTTAGCTGCAAATCAAAGCGATGTAGAAGGTTTAGCTTCAAATCCATGCGAAACAAATGATTTAGCTTCAAACACTTGGGATATAAGTGATATAGCTTCAAATGCAGACGAAACAAACGAGTTAGCTTCAAATCCAAGAGAATCACATGTTTTAGATTCCAATAAATGCGATTCAGAAGGTTTAGCTTCAAATCCATGCTAAACAAATGATTTAGCATCATATAATGGCGATATAAGTGATATAGCTTCAAATGCAGGCGAAACAAATGATTTAGCATCAGATACTTGCGATATAAGTGATATAGCTTCAAGTGCAGGCGAAACTAACGAGTTAGCTCCAAATCCATGCGAAACACATGATTTAGCTGCAAATCAATGCGATGTAGAAGGTTTAGCTACAAATCCATGCGAAACAAATGATTTAGCTTCAAGCAATTGGGATATAAGTGATATAGCTTCAAATGCAGACGATTCAAACGGGGTAGCTTCAAAATCCATGAGATACACATCATTTAGCTTTAAATCCATGCGGAGTAGAAGGCTTAGGTTCAAATCCATGCGAAACAAGTGATTTAGCTTTAGATACTTGCGATATAAGTGATAAAGCTTCAAAAGCTGGGGATACAAACGAGTTAGCTTCAAATCCATGCGAAACACATGATTTAGCTTCAAATCAATGCGATGTAGAAGGATTAGCTTCAAAACCATGCGAAGCAAATGATTGAGCTTAACAGTTGGGATATAAGTGATAAAGCTTCAAATGCAGACGACTCAAACGAGTTAGCTTCAAAATCCATGCGATACATATCATTTAGCTTCAAATCGATACGAAGTAGAAGGCTTAGCTTCAAATCCATGCGAAACAAATGATTTACCTTGAGATAATTGCGATACAAGTGATATAGCTTCAAGTGCAGTCGAAACAAACGAGTTAGCTTCAAATCCATGCGAAACACATGATTTAGCTTCAAATCCAAGCGAAACACATGATTTAGCTTCAAACACTTGGGGTATAAGTAATATAGCTGCAAATGCAGACGATTCAAACGAGTTAGCTTCAAAATCCATGCGATACACATCATTTAGCTTTAAATCCATGCGAAGTAGAAGGCTTAGGGTCAAATCCATGCGAAACAAATGATTTAACATCAGATACTTGCGATATATGTGATATAGCTTCAAATGCAGACGAAACAAACGAGCTAGCTTCAACTCCATACGAAACACATGATTTAGATTCAAATCAATGTTATGTGCAAGGTTTAGCTTCAAATCCATGCAACACAAATGATTTAGCTTCAGATACTTGCAATATAATTGATACAGGTTCAAATGCAGGCGAAACGAACGAGTTAGCTTCAAATCCATGCGAATCAAATGATTTAGCTTCAAACAGTTGGGATATAAGTGATATAGCTTCAAATGCAGGCGAAACTAACGAGTTAGCTTCAAATCCAAGAGAATCACATGTTTTAGATTCCAATAAATGCGATTCAGAAGGTTTAGCTTCAAATCCATGCTAAACAAATGATTTAGCATCATATAATGGCGATATAAGTGATATAACTTCAAATGCAGGCGAAACAAATGATTTAGCATCAGATACTTGCGATATAAGTGATATAGCTTCAAGTGCAGGCGAAACTAACGAGTTAGCTCCAAATCCATGCGAAACACATGATTTAGCTGCAAATCAATGCGATGTAGAAGGTTTAGCTACAAATCCATGCGAAACAAATGATTTAGCTTCAAGCAATTGGGATATAAGTGATATAGCTTCAAATGCAGACGATTCAAACGGGGTAGCTTCAAAATCCATGAGATACACATCATTTAGCTTTAAATCCATGCGGAGTAGAAGGCTTAGGTTCAAATCCATGCGAAACAAGTGATTTAGCTTTAGATACTTGCGATATAAGTGATAAAGCTTCAAAAGCTGGGGATACAAACGAGTTAGCTTCAAATCCATGCGAAACACATGATTTAGCTTCAAATCAATGCGATGTAGAAGGATTAGCTTCAAAACCATGCGAAGCAAATGATTGAGCTTAACAGTTGGGATATAAGTGATAAAGCTTCAAATGCAGACGACTCAAACGAGTTAGCTTCAAAATCCATGCGATACATATCATTTAGCTTCAAATCGATACGAAGTAGAAGGCTTAGCTTCAAATCCATGCGAACCAATCATTTACCTTGAGATAATTGCGATACAAGTGATATAGCTTCAAGTGCAGTCGAAACAAACGAGTTAGCTTCAAATCCATGCGAAACACATGATTTAGCTTCAAATCAATGCGATGTAGAAGGTTTAGCTTCAAATCCAAGCGAAACAAATGATTTACCTACAAACACTTGGGATATAAGTGATATAGTCGGAAATGCAGACGAATCAAACGGGGTAGCTTCAAAATCCATGCGATACATATCATTTAACTTCAAATCGATACGAAGTAGAAGGCTTAGCTTCAAATCCATGCGAAACAAATGATTTAGGTTCAGATACTTGCGATACATTGATATTGCTTCAAATGCAGACGATTCAAACGAGTTAGCTTCAAAATCCATGCGATACACATCATTTAGCTTTAAATCCATGCCAAGTAGAAGGCTTAGGGTCAAATCCATGCGAAACAAATGATTTAACATCAGATACTTGCGATATATGTGATATAGCTTCAAATGCAGACGAAACAAACGAGCTAGCTTCAACTCCATACGAAACACATGATTTAGATTCAAATCAATGTTATGTGCAAGGTTTAGCTTCAAATCCATGCAACACAAATGATTTAGCTTCAGATACTTGCAATATAATTGATACAGGTTCAAATGCAGGCGAAACGAACGAGTTAGCTTCAAATCCATGCGAATCAAATGATTTAGCTTCAAACAGTTGGGATATAAGCGATATAGCTTCAAATGCGAACGAAACAAACGAGTCAGCTTCAAATCAATGCGAAAGTAGAAGGTTTAGCTTCAAATCCAGGCGAAACAAATGATTTAGCATCAGATACTTGCGATATAAGTGACATAGCTTCAAATGCAGGGGAAACAAACGAGTTAGCTTCAAATCCATGCGAAACACATGATTTAGCTGCAAATGGATGCGAAGTAGAAGGCTTAGCTTCAAATCCATGGGAAACAAATGATTTAGGTTCAGATACTTGCGTTATAAGTGATATAGCTTCAAATGCAGGCGAAACTAACGAGTTAGCTTCAAATCCAAGAGAATCACATGTTTTAGATTCCAATAAATGCGATTCAGAAGGTTTAGCTTCAAATCTATGCGAAACAAATGATTTAGCATCATATAATGGCGATATAAGAGATATAGCTTCAAATGCAGACGAAACAAACGAGTTAGCTTCATATCCAAGCCAAACACATGATTTAGCTTGAAATCAATGCGAATTATAAGGCTTAGCTTCAAATCCGTGTGGTCAAATGATTTTTCTTCAAATGCTTGCGATACAAGCGATATACCTTCAAATGCAGGCGAAACACACGAGTTAGCTTCAAGTCCATGCGATGTAGAAGGTTTAGGTTCAAATCCATGGAGAAACAAATGATTTAGCTCCAAACACTTGGGATAGGTGTGATATAGCTTCAAATGCAGGCGGAAGAAACGAATTAGTTTCAAATCCATGCGATACACTTGATTTAGCTTCAAATCAATGCGAAGTAGAAGGCTTAGCTTCAAATCAATGCTAAACAAATGATTTACCTTCAGATACTTGCGATATAAGTGATATAGTTTCAAGTGCAGCCGAAACAAACTAGTTAGCTTCAAATCCATGCGAAACACATAATTAAGCTTCAAATCAGTGCTATGTAGAAGGTTTAGCTTCAAATTCATACGACACAAATGATTTAGCTTCAGATACTTGCGATATAAGTGACATAGCTTCAAATGCAGGGGAAACAAACGAGCTAGCTTCAAAAACTTGGGATATAATGATATAGCTTCAAATGCGGACGAATCAAACGAGTCAGCTTCAAATCAACGCGAAAGTAGAAGGTTTAGCTTCAAATCCATGCGAAACAAATGATTTAGCATCAGATACTTGCGATACAAGTTATATATCCTGAAATGCAGGGGAAACAAACGGGTTAGATTCAAATCCATGCGAAACACATGATTTAGCTGGAAATCAATGCGAAGTTGAAGGCTTAGCTTCAAATCCATGCGAAACAAATGATTTAGCTCCAGATTCTAGCGATATAAGTGATATAGCTTCATATGCAGATGAAACAAACGAGTTAGCTTCAAGTCCTAGCGAAACACATGATTTAGCTGCAAATCAAAGCGATGTGGAAGGTTTAGCTTCAAATCCATGCGAAACAAATGATTTAGCTTCAAACACTTGGGATATAAGTGATATAGCTTCAAATGCAGACGAAACAAACGAGTTAGCTTCAAATCCAAGAGAATCACATGTTTTAGATTCCAATAAATGCGATTCAGAAGGTTTAGCTTCAAATCCATGCTAAACAAATGATTTAGCATCATATAATGGCGATATAAGTGATATAGCTTCAAATGCAGGCGAAACAAATGATTTAGCATCAGATACTTGCGATATAAGTGATATAGCTTCAAGTGCAGGCGAAACTAACGAGTTAGCTCCAAATCCATGCGAAACACATGATTTAGCTGCAAATCAATGCGATGTAGAAGGTTTAGCTACAAATCCATGCGAAACAAATGATTTAGCTTCAAGCAATTGGGATATAAGTGATATAGCTTCAAATGCAGACGATTCAAACGGGGTAGCTTCAAAATCCATGAGATACACATCATTTAGCTTTAAATCCATGCGGAGTAGAAGGCTTAGGTTCAAATCCATGCGAAACAAGTGATTTAGCTTTAGATACTTGCGATATAAGTGATAAAGCTTCAAAAGCTGGGGATACAAACGAGTTAGCTTCAAATCCATGCGAAACACATGATTTAGCTTCAAATCAATGCGATGTAGAAGGATTAGCTTCAAAACCATGCGAAGCAAATGATTGAGCTTAACAGTTGGGATATAAGTGATAAAGCTTCAAATGCAGACGACTCAAACGAGTTAGCTTCAAAATCCATGCGATACATATCATTTAGCTTCAAATCGATACGAAGTAGAAGGCTTAGCTTCAAATCCATGCGAAACAAATGATTTACCTTGAGATAATTGCGATACAAGTGATATAGCTTGAAGTGCAGTCGAAACAAACGAGTTAGCTTCAAATCCATGCGAAACACATGATTTAGCTTCAAATCCAAGCGAAACACATGATTTAGCTTCAAACACTTGGGGTATAAGTAATATAGCTGCAAATGCAGACGATTCAAACGAGTTAGCTTCAAAATCCATGCGATACACATCATTTAGCTTTAAATCCATGCGAAGTAGAAGGCTTAGGGTCAAATCCATGCGAAACAAATGATTTAACATCAGATACTTGCGATATATGTGATATAGCTTCAAATGCAGACGAAACAAACGAGCTAGCTTCAACTCCATACGAAACACATGATTTAGATTCAAATCAATGTTATGTGCAAGGATTAGCTTCAAATCCATGCAACACAAATGATTTAGCTTCAGATACTTGCAATATAATTGATACAGGTTCAAATGCAGGCGAAACGAACGAGTTAGCTTCAAATCCATGCGAATCAAATGATTTAGCTTCAAACAGTTGGGATATAAGTGATATAGCTTCAAATGCGGACGAAACAAACGAGTCAGCTTCAAATCAATGCGAAAGTAGAAGGTTTAGCTTCAAATCCAGGCGAAACAAATGATTTAGCATCAGATACTTGCGATATAAGTGACATAGCTTCAAATGCAGGGGAAACAAACGAGTTAGCTTCAAATCCATGCGAAACACATGATTTAGCTGCAAATCGATGCGAAGTAGAAGGCGTAGCTTCAAATCCATGGGAAACAAATGATTTAGGTTCAGATACTTGCGTTATAAGTGATATAGCTTCAAATGCAGGCGAAACTAACGAGTTAGCTTCAAATCCAAGAGAATCACATGTTTTAGATTCCAATAAATGCGATTCAGAAGGTTTAGCTTCAAATCTATGCGAAACAAATGATTTAGCATCATATAATGGCGATATAAGAGATATAGCTTCAAATGCAGACGAAACAAACGAGTTAGCTTCATATCCAAGCCAAACACATGATTTAGCTTGAAATCAATGCGAATTATAAGGCTTAGCTTCAAATCCGTGTGGTCAAATGATTTTTCTTCAAATGCTTGCGATACAAGCGATATACCTTCAAATGCAGGCGAAACACACGAGTTAGCTTCAAGTCCATGCGATGTAGAAGGTTTAGGTTCAAATCCATGGAGAAACAAATGATTTAGCTCCAAACACTTGGGATAGGTGTGATATAGCTTCAAATGCTGGCGGAAGAAACGAATTAGTTTCAAATCCATGCGATACACTTGATTTAGCTTCAAATCAATGCGAAGTAGAAGGCTTAGCTTCAAATCAATGCTAAACAAATGATTTACCTTCAGATACTTGCGATATAAGTGATATAGTTTCAAGTGCAGCCGAAACAAACTAGTTAGCTTCAAATCCATGCGAAACACATAATTAAGCTTCAAATCAGTGCTATGTAGAAGGTTTAGCTTCAAATTCATACGACACAAATGATTTAGCTTCAGATACTTGCGATATAAGTGACATAGCTTCAAATGCAGGGGAAACAAACGAGCTAGCTTCAAAAACTTGGGATATAATGATATAGCTTCAAATGCGGACGAATCAAACGAGTCAGCTTCAAATCAACGCGAAAGTAGAAGGTTTAGCTTCAAATCCATGCGAAACAAATGATTTAGCATCAGATACTTGCGATACAAGTTATATATCCTGAAATGCAGGGGAAACAAACGGGTTAGATTCAAATCCATGCGAAACACATGATTTAGCTGGAAATCAATGCGAAGTTGAAGGCTTAGCTTCAAATCCATGCGAAACAAATGATTTAGCTCCAGATTCTAGCGATATAAGTGATATAGCTTCATATGCAGATGAAACAAACGAGTTAGCTTCAAGTCCTAGCGAAACACATGATTTAGCTGCAAATCAAAGCGATGTAGAAGGTTTAGCTTCAAATCCATGCGAAACAAATGATTTAGCTTCAAACACTTGGGATATAAGTGATATAGCTTCAAATGCAGACGAAACAAACGAGTTAGCTTCAAATCCAAGAGAATCACATGTTTTAGATTCCAATAAATGCGATTCAGAAGGTTTAGCTTCAAATCCATGCTAAACAAATGATTTAGCATCATATAATGGCGATATAAGTGATATAGCTTCAAATGCAGGCGAAACAAATGATTTAGCATCAGATACTTGCGATATAAGTGATATAGCTTCAAGTGCAGGCGAAACTAACGAGTTAGCTCCAAATCCATGCGAAACACATGATTTAGCTGCAAATCAATGCGATGTAGAAGGTTTAGCTACAAATCCATGCGAAACAAATGATTTAGCTTCAAGCAATTGGGATATAAGTGATATAGCTTCAAATGCAGACGATTCAAACGGGGTAGCTTCAAAATCCATGAGATACACATCATTTAGCTTTAAATCCATGCGGAGTAGAAGGCTTAGGTTCAAATCCATGCGAAACAAGTGATTTAGCTTTAGATACTTGCGATATAAGTGATAAAGCTTCAAAAGCTGGGGATACAAACGAGTTAGCTTCAAATCCATGCGAAACACATGATTTAGCTTCAAATCAATGCGATGTAGAAGGATTAGCTTCAAAACCATGCGAAGCAAATGATTGAGCTTAACAGTTGGGATATAAGTGATAAAGCTTCAAATGCAGACGACTCAAACGAGTTAGCTTCAAAATCCATGCGATACATATCATTTAGCTTCAAATCGATACGAAGTAGAAGGCTTAGCTTCAAATCCATGCGAAACAAATGATTTACCTTGAGATAATTGCGATACAAGTGATATAGCTTCAAGTGCAGTCGAAACAAACGAGTTAGCTTCAAATCCATGCGAAACACATGATTTAGCTTCAAATCCAAGCGAAACACATGATTTAGCTTCAAACACTTGGGGTATAAGTAATATAGCTGCAAATGCAGACGATTCAAACGAGTTAGCTTCAAAATCCATGCGATACACATCATTTAGCTTTAAATCCATGCGAAGTAGAAGGCTTAGGGTCAAATCCATGCGAAACAAATGATTTAACATCAGATACTTGCGATATATGTGATATAGCTTCAAATGCAGACGAAACAAACGAGCTAGCTTCAACTCCATACGAAACACATGATTTAGATTCAAATCAATGTTATGTGCAAGGATTAGCTTCAAATCCATGCAACACAAATGATTTAGCTTCAGATACTTGCAATATAATTGATACAGGTTCAAATGCAGGCGAAACGAACGAGTTAGCTTCAAATCCATGCGAATCAAATGATTTAGCTTCAAACAGTTGGGATATAAGTGATATAGCTTCAAATGCGGACGAAACAAACGAGTCAGCTTCAAATCAATGCGAAAGTAGAAGGTTTAGCTTCAAATCCAGGCGAAACAAATGATTTAGCATCAGATACTTGCGATATAAGTGACATAGCTTCAAATGCAGGGGAAACAAACGAGTTAGCTTCAAATCCATGCGAAACACATGATTTAGCTGCAAATCGATGCGAAGTAGAAGGCTTAGCTTCAAATCCATGGGAAACAAATGATTTAGGTTCAGATACTTGCGTTATAAGTGATATAGCTTCAAATGCAGGCGAAACTAACGAGTTAGCTTCAAATCCAAGAGAATCACATGTTTTAGATTCCAATAAATGCGATTCAGAAGGTTTAGCTTCAAATCTATGCGAAACAAATGATTTAGCATCATATAATGGCGATATAAGAGGTATAGCTTCAAATGCAGACGAAACAAACGAGTTAGCTTCATATCCAAGCCAAACACATGATTTAGCTTGAAATCAATGCGAATTATAAGGCTTAGCTTCAAATCCGTGTGGTCAAATGATTTTTCTTCAAATGCTTGCGATACAAGCGATATACCTTCAAATGCAGGCGAAACACACGAGTTAGCTTCAAGTCCATGCGATGTAGAAGGTTTAGGTTCAAATCCATGGAGAAACAAATGATTTAGCTCCAAACACTTGGGATAGGTGTGATATAGCTTCAAATGCAGGCGGAAGAAACGAATTAGTTTCAAATCCATGCGATACACTTGATTTAGCTTCAAATCAATGCGAAGTAGAAGGCTTAGATTCAAATCCATGCGAAACAAATGATTTAGCTTCAAACCCATGGGATAATAGTGATATAGCTTCAAATGCAGACGAAACAAACGAGTTAGCTTCAAATCCATGCGGAACACATGAATTAGCTTCAAATCAATGCGATGTAGAAGGTTTAGCTTCAAATCCATGCGAAAAAAATGATTTAGCATCAGATACTTGCGATATAAGTGATATAGTTTCAAATGCAGACGAAACAAACGAATTAGCTATAAATCCATGCGAAACACATGCTTTAGCTGCAAATCAATGCGATGTAGAAGTTTTAGCTTCAAATCCATGCGCAACAAATGATTTAGCTTCAGATACTTGCGATATAAGTGATATAGTTTCAAGTGCAGACGAAACAAACGAGTTAGCTTCAAGTCCATGCGAAACACATGATTTAGCTGCAAATCAATGCGATGTTGAAGGTTTAGCTTCAAATCCATGCGAAACAAATGATTTAGCTTTAGATACTTGCGATATAAGTGATATAGCTTCAAATGCAGGGGAAACAAACGAGTTAGCTTCAAATCCATGCGGAACAACTGATTTAGCTTCAAACAGTAGGGATATAAGTGATATAGCTTCAAATGCCGGGGAAACAAACGAGTTAGCTTCAAATCCATGCGAAAGACATGATTTAGCTTCAAATCGATGCGAAGTAGAAGGCTTAGCTTCAAATCCATGCGAAACACATGATTTAGCAGCAAATCAATGCGACGTAGAAGGTTTAGCTACAAATCCATGCGAAACAAATGATTTAGCTTCAAGCAATTGGGATATAAGTGATATAGCTTCAAATGCAGGCGAAACAAACGAGTTAGCTTCTAATCCATGCGAAACACATGATTTAGCTGCAAATCAATGCGATGTTGAAGGTTTAGCGGCAAATTCATGCGGAACAAATGATTTAGCTTCAGATACTTGCGATATAAATGTAATAACTTCAAATGCAGGCGAAACAAACGAGTTAGCTTCTAATCCATTCGAAACTCATGATTTAGCTTCAAATCAATGCGAACTAGATGTCTTAGATTCAAATCGATGCAAAACAAATGATTTAGCTTCAGATACTTGCGATATAAGCGATATAGCATCAAATGCAGACGAATCAAACGAATTAGCTTCAAGTCCATGCGAAACACATGATTTAGCTGCAAATCAAAGCGATGTAGAAGGTTTAGCTTCAAATCCATGCTAAACAAATGATTTACCTTCAGATACTTGCGATATAAGTGATATAGTTTCAAGTGCAGCCGAAACAAACTAGTTAGCTTCAAATCCATGCGAAACAAATGATTTAGCTCCAGATTCTAGCGATATAAGTGACATAGCTTCATATGCAGATGAAACAAACGAGTTAGCTTCAAGTCCAAGCGAAACACATGATTTAGCTGCAAATCAAAGCGATGTAGAAGGTTTAGCTTCAAATCCATGCGAAACAAATGATTTACCTTCAGATACTTGCGATATAAGTGATATAGCTTCAAGTGCAGACGAAACAAACTAGTTAGCTTCAAATCCATGCGAAACACATGATTAAGCTTCAAATCAGTGCTATGTAGAAGGTTTAGGTTCAAATTCATGCGGCACAAATGATTTAGCTTCAGATACTTGCGATATAAGTGACTTAGCTTCAAATGCAGGGGAAACAAACGAGCTAGCTTCAAAAACATGGGATGTAAGTGATATAGCTTCAAATGCAGACGAAACAACCGAGATAGCTTCAAATCCTTGCGAAACACATGATTTAGCTGCAAATCAAAGCGATGTAGAAGGTTTAGCTTAAAATCCATGCGAAACAAATGATTTACCTGCAGATACTTGCGATATAAGTGATATAGTTTCAAGTGCAGACGAAACAAACTAGTTTGCTTCAAATCCATGCGAAACAAATGATTTAGCATCAGATACTTGCGATATAAGTTATATATCTTGAAATGCAGGGGAAACAAACGAGTTAGATTCAAATCAATGTGAAACACATGATTCAGCTGCAAATCAATGCGATGTTGAAGGTTTAGCTTCAAATCCATGCGAAACAAATGATTCAGCTCCAGATTCTAGCGATATAAGTGATATAGCTTCAAATGCAGATGGAACAAACGAGTTAGCTTCAAATTCATGCGAAACACATGATTTAGCATCAAAGCAATGCGATGTAGAAGGATTAGCTTCAAAACCATCCGAAGCAAATGATTGAGCTTCAAACACTTGGGATATAGGGGCTATAGCTTCAACTGCAGACGAATCAAACGAGTTAGCTTCAAGTCCATGCGAAACACATGATTTAGCTGCAAATCAAAGCGATGTAGAAGGTTTAGCTTCAAATCCATGCGAAACAAATGATTTACCTTCAGATACTTGCGATATAAGTGATATAGTTTCAAATGCAGACGAAACAAACTAGTTAGCTTCAAATCCATGCAAAACACATGATTAAGCTTCAAATCAGTGCTATGTAGAAGGTTTAGCTTCAAATTCATGCGACACAAATGATTTAGCTTCAGATACTTGCGATATAAATGATATAAATTCAAATGCAGGCGAAACAAACGAGTTAGCTTCTAATCCATGCGAAACTCATGATTTAGCTTCAAATCAATGCGAAATAGATGTCTTAGCTTCAAATCCATGCGAAACAAATGATTTAGCTTCAGATACTTGCGATATAAGTGATATAGTTTCAAATGCAGACGAAACAAACGAGTTAGCTTCAAATCCATGCGAAACACATGATTTAGCTGCAAATCAATGCGATGTTCAAGGTTTAGCTTCAAATCCATGCGAAAAAAATGATTTAGCATCAGATACTTGCGATATAAGTGATATAGTTTCAAATGCAGACGAAACAAACGAGTTAGCTTCAAATCCATGCGAAACACATGATTTAGCTGCAAATCAATGCGATGTTGAAGGTTTAGCTGCAATTTCATGCGGAACAAATGATTTAGCTTCAGATACTTGCGATATAAATGATATAACTTCAAATGCAGGCGAAACAAACGAGTTAGCTTGTAATCCATGCGAATCTCATGATTTAGCTTCAAATCAATTCGAACTAGATGTCTTAGCTTCAAATCCATGCGAAACAAATGATTTAGCTTCAGATACTTGCGGTATAAGCGATATAGCATCAAATGCAGACGAATCAAACGTGTTAGCTTCAAGTCCATGCGAATTACATGATTTAGCTGCAAATCAAAGCGATGTAGAAGGTTTAGCTTCAAATCCATGCGAAACAAATGATTTACCTTCAGATACTTGCGATATAAGTGATATAGTTTCAAATGCAGACGAAACAAACGAGCTAGCTTCAAAAACTTGGGATATAAGTGATATAGCTTCAAATGCAGACGATACAACCGAGATAGCTTCAAATCCTTGCGAAACACATGATTTAGCTGCAAATCAATGCGATTTAGAAGGTTTTGCTTCAAATCCATCCGAAACAAATGATTTACCTTCAGATACTTGCGATATAAGTGATATAGATTCAAGTGCAGACGAAACAAAGTAGTTAGCTTCAAATCCATGCGAACCACATGATTTAGCATCAGATACTTGCGATATAAGTGATATAGTTTCAAATGCAGACGAAACAAACGAGTTAGCTTCAAATCCATGCGAAACACATGATTTAGCTGCAAATCAATGCGATGTTGAAGGTTTAGCTGCAAATTCATGCGGAACAAATGATTTAGCTTCAGATACTTGCGATATAAATGATATAACTTCAAATGCAGGCGAAACAAACGAGTTAGCTTCTAATCCATGCGAAACTCATGATTTAGCTTCAAATCAATGCGAACTAGATGTCTTAGCTTCTAATCCATGCGAAACAAATGATTTAGCTTCAGATACTTGCGATATAAGCGATATAGCATCAAATGCAGACGAATCAAACGAGTTAGCTTCAAGTCCATGCGAAATACATGATTTAGCTGCAAATCAAAGCGATGTAGAAGGTTTAGCTTCAAATCCATGCGAAACAAATGATTTACCTTCAGATAATTGAGATATTAGTAATATAGCTTCAAATGCAGGGAAAACAAACGAGTTAGCTTCAAATCCATGCGGAACACATGATTTAGCTGCAAATCAATGCGATGTTGAAGGTTTAGCTGCAAATTCATGCGGAACAAATGATTTAGCTTCAGATACTTGCGATATAAATGATATAACTTCAAATGCAGGCGAAACAAACGAGTTAGCTTCTAATCCATGCGAAACTCATGATTTAACATCAAATCAATGCGATGTGGAAGGATTAGCTTCAAAACCATGCGAAGCAAATGATTGAGCTTCAAACACTTTGGATATAGGGGCTGTAGCTTCAACTGCAGACGAATCAAACGAGTTAGCTTCAAGTCCATGCGAAACGCATGATTTAGCTGCAAATCAATGCGATGTTGAAGGTTTAGCTGCAAATTCATGCGAAACAAATGATTTAGCTTCAGATACTTGCGATATAAGTGATATAGCCTCAAATGCAGGGGAAACAAACGAGTTAGCTTCAAATCCATGCGAAACACATGACTTAGCTTCAAATCAATGCGATGTAGAAGGATTAGCTTCATATCCATGCGACACAAATGATTTAGCTTTAGATACATGCGATATAAGTGACATAGCTTCAAATGCAGGGGAAACAAACGAGCTAGCTTCAAAAACTTGGGATGTAAGTGATATAGCTTCAAATGCAGTCGAAACAACCGAGATAGCTTCAAATCCTTGCGAAACAAATGATTTAGCTGCAAATCAATGCGATTTAGAAGGTTTAGCTTCAAATCCATGCGAAACAAATGATTTACCTTCAGATACTTGCGATATAAGTGATATAGTTTCAAGTGCAGACGAAACAAACCAGTTAGCTTCAAATCCATGCGAAACACATGATTATGCTTCAAATCAGTGCTATGTAGAAGGTTTAGCTTCAAATTCATGCGACACAAATGATTTAGCTTCAGATACTTGCGATATAAATGATATAGATTCAAATGCAGGCGAAACAAACGAGTTAGCTTCTAATCCATGCGAAACTCATGATTTAGCTTCAAATCAATGCGAACTAGATGTCTTAGCTTCAAATCCATGCGAAACAAATGATTTAGCTTCAGATACTTGCGATATAAGTGATATAGATTCAAGTGCAGACGAAACAAACTAGTTAGCTTCAAATCCATGCGAATCACATGATTTAGCTTCAGATAATTGCGATATTAGTAATATAGCTTCAAATGCAGATGGAACAAACGAGTTAGCTTCAAATTCATGCGAAACACATGATTTAGCATCAAATCAATGCGATGTAGAAGGATTAGCTTCAAAACCATGCGAAGCAAATGATTGAGCTTCAAACACTTTGGATATAGGGGCTATAGCTTCAACTGCAGACGAATCAAACGAGTTAGATTCAAGTCCATGCGAAACACATGATTTAGCTGCAAATCAATGCGATGTTGAAGGTTTAGCTGCAAATTCATGCGGAACAAATGATTTAGCTTCAGATACTTACGATATAAATGATATAACTTCAAATGCAGGCGAAACAAACGAGTTAGCTTCCAATCCATGCGAAACTCATGAATTAGCTTCAAATCAATGCGATGTAGAAGGTTTAGCTTCAAATCCATGCGGAACAAATGATTTAGCTTCAGATACTTGCGATATAAGCGATATAGCATCAAATGCAGACGAAACAAACGAGTTAGCTTCAAGTCCATGCGAAATACATGATTTAGCTGCAAATCAAAGCGATGTAGAAGGTATAGCTTCAAATCCATGCGAAACAAATGATTTACCTTCAGATAATTGAGATATTAGTAATATAGCTTCAAATGCAGGGAAAACAAACGAGTTAGCTTCAAATCCATGCGGAACACATGATTTAGCTGCAAATCAATGCGATGTTGAAGGTTTAGCTGCAAATTCATGCGGAACAAATGATTTAGCTTCAGATACTTGCGATATAAATGATATAACTTCAAATGCAGGCGAAACAAACGAGTTAGCTTCTAATCCATGCGAAACTCATGATTTAGCATCAAATCAATGCGATGTGGAAGGATTAGCTTCAAAACCATGCGAAGCAAATGATTGAGCTTCAAACACTTTGGATATAGGGGCTGTAGCTTCAACTGCAGACGAATCAAACGAGTTAGCTTCAAGTCCATGCGAAACGCATGATTTAGCTGCAAATCAATGCGATGTTGAAGGTTTAGCTGCAAATTCATGCGAAACAAATGATTTAGCTTCAGATACTTGCGATATAAGTGATATAGCCTCAAATGCAGGGGAAACAAACGAGTTAGCTTCCAATCCATGCGAAACACATGAATTAGCTTCAAATCAATGCGATGTAGAAGGATTAGCTTCATATCCATGCGACACAAATGATTTAGCTTTAGATACTTGCGATATAAGTGACATAGCTTCAAATGCAGGGGAAACAAACGAGCTAGCTTCAAAAACTTGGGATATAAGTGATATAGCTTCAAATGCAGACGAAACAACCGAGATAGCTTCAAATCCTTGCGAAATACATGATTTAGCTGCAAATCAAAGCGATGTAGAAGGTTTAGCTTCAAATCCATGCGAAACAAATGATTTACCTTCAGATACTTGCGATATAAGCGATATAGCATCAAATGCAGACGAATCAAACGAGTTAGCTTCAAGTCCATGCGAAACACATGATTTAGCTGCAAATCAAAGCGATGTAGAAGGTTTAGCTTCAAATCCATGCTAAACA